>NW_016895240.1:0-1186 GCF_001698545.2 Rhinopithecus bieti | reverse complement strand
CAGAGACAATTTGACTTCCTCTCTTCCTATTTGAATGCCCTTTATTTCTTTTCTTGCCTGATTGCCCTGGCCAGAACTTCCAATACTATTTTGAATAGGAGTGGTGAGAGAGGGCATCCTTGTCTTGTGCTGGTTTTCAAAGGGAATGTTTCCAGCTTTTACCCATTGGCTGTGGGTTTGTTATAAATAGTTCTTGTTATTTTAAGATACGTTACATCACTACCTAGTTTGTTCAGAGTTTTAGCGTGAAGGGATGTTGAATTTTATCGAAGGCCTTTTCTGCATCTATTGAGATACTTGTGATTTTGTCATTGGTTCTGTTCATGTGATGGATTACATTTATTGATTTGCATTTGTTGAACCAGCCTTGCATCCCAGGGATGAAGCTGACTCGATCATGGTGGCTAAGCTTTCTGATGTGCTACTGGATTCAGTTTGCCAGTATTTTGTTGAGGATTTTCACATTGATGTTCATCAGTTATATTGACCTGAAATTTTTTGCTGTTGTTGTGTCTCTGCCAGGTTTTGGTATCAGGATGATGCTGGCCTCATAAAATGAGTTAGGGAGGAGTCCTTCTTTTCTATTGTTTGGAATAGTTTCAGAAGGAATGGTACCAGCTCCTCTTTGTACGTCAGGTAGAATTTGGCTGTGAATCCATCTGGACCTGGACTTTTTTTGGTTGGTAGGCTATTCATTACTGCCTCAATTTCAGAACTTGTTACTGGTCTATTCAGGGATTCGACTTCTTCCGGGTTTAGCCTTGGGATGGTGTGTGTCCAGGAATTTATCCATTTCTTCTAGATTTTCTAGTTTATTGGCATAGAGGTGTTTGTAGTATTCTCCAACAGTAGTTTGTATTTCTGTGGGATCAGTGGTGATATCCCTTTATTATTTTCATTGTGTCTATTTTGTTCTCTCTTTTCTTCTTTATTAGTCTGGCTAGTGGTCTATCTATTTTGTTAATCTTTTCAAAAAATCAGCTCCTGGATTCATTGATTTTTTGAAGGGTTTTGTGTCTCTTCTTCAGTTCTGCTCTGATATTAGTTATTTCTTGTGTTCTGGTAACTTTGGAATTTGTTTGCTCTTGCTTCTCTAGTTGTTTTAACTGTGATGTTAGGGTGTCGATTTTAGATCTTTCCCACTTTGTCCTCTGGGCATTTAGTACTATAAATTTCCCTCTAAACA
>NW_016895239.1:0-228 GCF_001698545.2 Rhinopithecus bieti | reverse complement strand
GGGGCCGAGTTTCACTTTTTTCCCCTAGGCTGCAGTGCAATGGTGTGATCTCAGCTCACTGCAACCTCCACCTCCCAGGTTCAAGCAATTCTCTTGCCTCAGTCTCTGAGTAGCTGGGATTGCAGGCATGCACCACCACGCCTGGCTAATTTTTGTGTTATTAGTAGATACAGGGTTTCACCATGTTGGCCAGGCTGGTCTTGAACTCTGACCTCAGGTGATCCACCT
>NW_016895238.1:0-1372 GCF_001698545.2 Rhinopithecus bieti | reverse complement strand
TATAGAAATGTCAGTTTTACATAAGACTGGTAGAAATGTGAAAAGTGATTATTTTGCAGGCTCTAAAGCTTAGTTTTACTAAGACTTACTACTGATAAACTATTTGTATGATAAGCTGTATTTTTTTGCAATTCTGAATTAATGATAAGATAATTTCCGGAAGTGGATTGGCATTCAGAGTATCATTGTTGACAAGCTAAAATAAAGGCTGACTGAATTTTTTCTTTTTTATAGGCTTTACAATATTCAAATGCTTTAGTGTTTGATAAAACAGAAGGAATATCAAATCTGAGACATTGAATCCCAAGCACCTGAATATGGTCTCTGTTACACACCAACTGTGTAGAGCCAAGTGAAATAGGATGTGGGAGATATCTGGAGATATGTATGGAGAATGGAAAAAAAATGCAAAAGGGCACCTCACAGGAAAATCCCTTTGTTATGAACCTTCATGAAATACCACCTTGATACATTAAACAGAAATGCCCTTTTATTTATGAAATTCTGTTATAATCATAAAACTAAATTAATTTGAATGGTTTCTATTCATTCACAAATCCCAAGTAACACTTTCAGCAATTGAGCCACTGCCCTTCCAACCTTGGCTCATTTTGTTTTGTTTTGTTTTGTTTTAATCTGGTAGCAAGTCTACCAAAATTTGCCTTTAATATCAAGAAGCAGATCAATTTCATAAAGGGCTCCATGTAGAGTGGATTGATTCTAGAGCTTTGAGCCACTGTCCCTCTTAATTTGAGACTATTGGATTGATCCTGCTTTGCTTACACATATGTGTGTGTGTGTTTATGTTTCCACATGTGTGTATGTATATACATACACACACCCATAGGTATAAAAAAAAAGCAGGATACACACACACATACACACACACACACACATACATACACACGCCTTAATTTCCAATTAATTTGCTCTTATCAAACTTTGGGAAACACATTGACCCAAAAGTGAAATAAACCTCTTGAGAATACTATCAGTAATCTTTTCAAGAATTATGTAACTAGACTTCACCTTAATAAGGATTTGGTCAGAAACAGATTTGTCCCTTACACAATGCCTCTGCTTACTTAATTTTTTGTGCAATTTGTAAAATATACTACACTGTCTATATCCTCCTTCAATTGGTATGTTTTCTCCCAAACACCACAGATGAAAAGTAACAAAATATATATTTTAGGGCCATTCATCTTCTTAAACTGTTTATAATTGAATGTGTTAGAGATTATAAAATACTTTTATTAAATGCTCACATTCAACTTTTCAGAGTAACTTTCTTTTTTCAATCATATGCCGGTATATTAGTTTTCATTTTAAAGGATAGCATATTATTTTGAAGGCATTAATACATTTTGAT
>NW_016895237.1:0-229 GCF_001698545.2 Rhinopithecus bieti | reverse complement strand
ACTTTACTTCCAAAGGAAGCTGGAGTCTTCACTGCAAGGGCCATGAAAAGGCATCAGATCCCATTGCTCAGGGCAATGCTTATGCTAATGAGGTAGCTAAAGAAGCAGCTAGTGTTCCAACTTCTGTCCCTCACAGCCAGTTTTCCTCCTCATTGGTCACTCCCACCTACTCTCCACGGAAACTTCCATCTGTCAGTCTCTTCCCACACAAGGCAAACGGTTCTTGGAC
>NW_016895236.1:0-228 GCF_001698545.2 Rhinopithecus bieti | reverse complement strand
CTTTCTTTCTTTCCTTCTTTCTTCCTTCCTTCCTTCCTTCCTTCCTTCCTTCCTTCCTTCCTTCCTTTCTTTCTTTCTTTCTTTCTTTCTTTCTTTCTTTCTTTCTTTCTTTCTTTCTTTCTTTTTTTTCCTTCCTTCCTTCCTTCCTTTCTTTCTCTTTTCTTTCTTTCTTTCTTTTCTTTCTTCTTTCTCTCTCTCTCTTCTTTTTTTCCTTTCTCTCTCTCTCTC
>NW_016895235.1:0-228 GCF_001698545.2 Rhinopithecus bieti | reverse complement strand
CTCAAAACAACAACAAAAAACAAAAAACAAAAAAAAAAAAAAAAAAAGAAAGAAAGAAAGAAAGAAAAGAAAAGAAAAAAAAAGAGAAGGTGGAGAATAAATGTGGAGAAACAAATTTTGAGATCACTGTAGTCATGAAAGAAAACTGTGCCTTGGGCTAAAGTGGAGCCATTGGAGATAGAGACATGTGAGTGATTTAAGATGAATTTAGAAGATAAAACTAATGTC
>NW_016895234.1:0-224 GCF_001698545.2 Rhinopithecus bieti | reverse complement strand
GGAGAGAAGGGGCCCCCCCCCCCCCCCGGAACCCCAACCCCGGGGAACCCCCCCCCCCGGGGTTTTTTTTTTTTTTTTTTTTTTTTTTTGGTAGAGACAGGGTCCCGCCACGTCACCCAGGCTTGTCTCGAACTCCTGAGCTAAATGATCCTCCCGCCTTGGCCTCCCAAAGTGCTGGGATTACAGGCATGAGCCACCGCGCCTGGCCGACAAGGCTGATCTTA
>NW_016895233.1:0-1877 GCF_001698545.2 Rhinopithecus bieti | reverse complement strand
TGGATGAAGCTAGAAACCATCATTCTCAGAAACTAACACAGGAACAGAAAACCAAACACTGCATGTTCTCTCTCATAAGTGGGAGAAGAATAATGTGAACATATGGGCACAGGGAGTGGAACATCACACACTGGGGCCCGTTGAGGGGTAGGGGACAAGGGGAGGGATAGCATTAGGAGAAATACCTAATGTAGATGATGGGTTGATGGGTGCAGCAAACCACCATGGCACATGTATACCTATGTAACAAACCTGCACGTTCTGCATATGTATCCCAGAACTTTAAGTATAATTATAATTTAAAAAAGACAACTGGGGCTAAGGGAAGGATAGTGATTCCCCTAAGAACATAGAATCTTATGTAAACATCTCTTAGAACTCTCTGTGGCATTCACTGCGCTTTCTGAGACCCATTGGCATAGCTGATGACCCTCAGACTCTTGCAGATGATCTGTACGCACTATCTAAAAGTGCCCCAGAGGCTTTCCAGTATCTCCCCAAGATGCTTAGTAGTAGCTTCAGGAATTTTGGTTTATGATTGCATAATCCCAGCACTTTGAGAGACTGAAGTGGGTATATTGCTTGAGCTCAGGAGTTCAAGACCAGCCTGGGCAACATGGCAAAACCCTGTGTCTACAAACAAACAAACAAACAAAAAAAAAAACAAAATTAGCCATGTGTAGTGGCTCATGCCTGTAGCCCCAGCTACTTGGGGGGCTGAAATGGAGAATAGCTTGAGCCTAGGAGGTTGAGGCTATAGTGAGCCGTGTTCACACCACTGTGCTCCATTCTGAGTAACAAAGCAAAAGCCTGACTCAAAAGAAAAAAGGTATTTTATACTGTGAACTAATATGTTAATACCCCAAGATAATTTTAAAAAATAGCCCAGAATTGGTGACCTTTGGTTGAACTTTATAATACTATTTCATGGCTATGAGTCATAGAATCAGTATCCACCAACGTCCAATAACCGGCCAAAATTTGTCTCATGAAGAATGTGTAGATTTCAGCTGATTTGGGAAGATTATGAATTCAAAACCCAATGGACACCTCAGTCCTGTGTCAGTGTCTTTCTGCCATAGACTCTAATTGGTGAACAGAGAAGTTGCTGAGATCTATAACTCAAAGGCAAATGTGGATCACAAGGGCTCAGGGTAAAGTTAGCAGCATGGCCCATTGGAAAGCCTCCAGGCAATCCTGTTGGTCAGAACATCACTCAAAAGTGGCAGCCTTACTAGAAACACAATATATGGGTGTCATCTAGATTTCTGCTTTTGTGATGTGAATGTTCTAGTAGCTGAATAGTCCCAGTAGTCTCTGGGACATCTTTATATTTGTTGGGATAGAGTGGGCCAAAGGCTTGACAATTGTCTCCTCTGGAATAAGACCTTATGCCCCTTTCTAGATCATACCCTGGAATTCACTTGGATTTTAGGTCTTTGTACCTTGTCTGTATTCTTGGGCTAGCTGTATTGCTGCATGTGGGTCAACAGGGCAACAGTTTTCTTTGGTAGTGTCTGGACCCACCAGGAAGATGCCTTCAATATAGTAGAAGGTTAGATCAGGGACATGGATATTGAAAAGAGTATTTGACATGTCAGTTGTTGTATACTAAGTTCCTTTGTCTTGGGCAGTAGCCTCTGTGACAGTCACAAAGTCAATACTACCAGTGCTTAGGACTACACTAATGCAATGAACTGCCAATAATCAATCGCATCTCTATGTGTACCCAAGGCCAGTACTCAGTCCCCATCGGATTATTGAATGGAAAATTAGTCCCATAGAAAACTGGGTCTATGAAATGAAGTAGTTATATCTTTTCTCCCTTAGTTCATGGATTTTTTTTTTTTTTTTTTTTTTTTTTTTTTTTTTTTTTT
>NW_016895232.1:0-234 GCF_001698545.2 Rhinopithecus bieti | reverse complement strand
TTAAAAGACACAGACTGGCAAATTGGATAAAGAGTCAAGACCATCAGTGTGCTATATTCAGCAGACCCATCTCATGTGCAAAGACGTACATAGGCTCAAAACAAAGGGATGGAGGAAGGTCTACCAAGCAAATGGAAAGCACAAAAAAGCAGGGGTTGCAATCCTAGTCTCTGATAAAACAGACTTTAAACCAACAAAGATCAAAAGAGACAAAGAAGGACATTACATAACAGT
>NW_016895231.1:0-230 GCF_001698545.2 Rhinopithecus bieti | reverse complement strand
AAAATACAAAATTAGCTAGGCATGCTGGTGGGCCCCTGTAATCCCAGCTACTCGGGAGGATGAGGCAGAATTGCTCGAACCTGGAAGGCAGAGGTTGTAGTAAGCCAAGATCTTGCTATTGCACTCCAGACTGGGTGATGAGTGAGACTCTATCTCAAAACAAAACAAAACAAAACAAAACAAAACACACCCCACCCAGGCCCCCCCCCCCCACCCCCCCCCCCCCAAAC
>NW_016895230.1:0-233 GCF_001698545.2 Rhinopithecus bieti | reverse complement strand
AGTTGGTATTGTCTGCTTTTAATGTTAGCCATCCTAATGGGTATGAGAATATTATGGTTTTATTTGCATTTCCCCAGTGGCTAATGATTTTGAGCAGCATTTCATGTATTTATTGCCTATTTGTATATCTACTCTGCAGAAATAGCTATTGAGATCCTTTACTCTTTTTTTTTTTTTTTTTTTTTATTTATTGAGACGGGGTTATTTGTTTTCCCCAGGGGGGGTGGAGGGGT
>NW_016895229.1:0-233 GCF_001698545.2 Rhinopithecus bieti | reverse complement strand
GCTCTGTCGCCCGGACTGGAGTGCAGTGGCCAGATCTCAGCTCACTGCAAGCTCCGCCTCCCGGGTTTATGCCATTCTCCTGCCTCAGCCTCCTGAGCAGCTGGGACTACAGGCGCCCGCCACCTCGCCCGGCTAGTTTTTGTATTTTAGTAGAGATGGGGTTTCACCATGTTAGCCAGGATGGTCTCGATCACCTGACCTCGTGATCCGCCCGTCTCAGCCTCCCAAAGTGC
>NW_016895228.1:0-233 GCF_001698545.2 Rhinopithecus bieti | reverse complement strand
TGTGTCAATGCCAGGCTTTGGTATCAGGATGATGTTAGCCTCATAAAATGAGTTAGGAAGGATTCCCTCTTTTCTATTGGTCTGAATAGTTTCAGAAGGATTGGTACCAGCTCCTCTTTGGACCTCTGGTTGAATTCAGCTGTGAATCCATCTGGTTCTGGACTTTTTTTTGGTTGGTAGGCTATTATTGCCACAGTTTCAGAGCCTGTTATTGGTCTATTCAGGGATTTAAC
>NW_016895227.1:0-354 GCF_001698545.2 Rhinopithecus bieti | reverse complement strand
TTTTTTTTGAGATGGAGTCTCGCTCTGTCACCCAGGCTGGAGTGCGGTGGCCGGATCTCGGCTCACTGCAAGCGCCGCCTCCCGGGTTTACGCCATTCTCCTGCCTCAGCCTCCCTAGTAGCTGGGACTACAGGCGCTGGCCACCTCGCCCGGCTAGTTTTTTTGTATTTTTTTTTTTTTAGTAGAGACGAGGTTTCACCGTATTAGCCAGGATGGTCTCGATCTCCTGACCTTGTGATCCGCCCGTCTCGGCCTCCCAAAGTGCTGGGATTACAGGCTTGAGCCACCGCGCCCGGCCTACTATTATTATTTTAAGAGACAGGATCTCACTATGTTGCCCAGGCTGGTCTCAAG
>NW_016895226.1:0-234 GCF_001698545.2 Rhinopithecus bieti | reverse complement strand
TCCACAATGGTTGAACTAATTTACACTCCAATCAACAGTGTAAAAGCATCCCTATTTCTCTACATCCTTTCTAGCATCTGTTGTTTCCTGACATTTTAATGATCGCCATTCTAATTGACATGAGATGGTATCTCACTGTGGTTTCAATTTGCATTTATCTAATGACCAGTGACGACGATCTTTTTTTCATATGTTTGTTGGCTGCATACATGTCTTCTTTTGAGAAGTGTTCAT
>NW_016895225.1:0-227 GCF_001698545.2 Rhinopithecus bieti | reverse complement strand
CTGTTCTGAATGGTATTGCCTAGGTTTTCTTCTAGGGTTTTATGGTTTTAGGTCTTACATTTAAGTCTTTAATCTGTCTTGAGTTAATTTTGTATAAGGTGTAAAGAAGGGGTCCAGTTTCAGTTTTCTGCATATGGCTAGCCAGTTTTCCCAACACTTTTAATTAAATAGGGAATCCTTTGCCCATTGCTTGTTTTGTCAGGTTTTTCAAAGATCAGATGGTTGTA
>NW_016895224.1:0-1376 GCF_001698545.2 Rhinopithecus bieti | reverse complement strand
ATTACAAATTATTGGTTACCAATACATAATTGTTACGAATAACAATTATACCAATGATGTAATTGTTACCAATAACAATTATGCAATATTCATTACCTTTAGTTAATAAATAAAATATTCCTAGTAACAAATTAGATTGTTTCTAATGATAAATAAAACAACCTATTAGAAAACAATTCACCAAGGGTCTCTTGAATTTTGCACAACTTACAGACAGAGGTATTTTTTCTCAGAGCATTTTTTCTCAACTATCTTTTAAAGAGATTTGTATAGAAAACAGGTTTGGAAAATAGAGATAGGCTATTTTCCAGAGCAGAGGTAGGTTTGTTTACTGCTAAGCAGAATAAAAGATAATATCTCCCTCTACAGAAGAATTTGGACTTATTTGATTGCAGCACATTATAAAAGACTAGGGTCTCTTAAGTTTAAAATTCTCTTAGAACACATTTTACTGCTCATGTAGGCATTATTGGGCCCTTGTAACATCACTGTATGGGAATTTGAGATCTGAGAACAGGCATAAGAATATGAAAATGTTGTGACTGCTGCTATTGTTGTGAATAACAAACTGTCTGTTTGCTCTAAACCAGGAGTCTTGTGTCTTCTGGATTTCAACAACAATAACTTTTGAGCTTGCATGTACAGTAAATTTCAGTTGCTTTACAATTCTTGACACAACCAGTCAATAATACATTGCAATAACACACATACATGCACTCAATAATATAGCCTTGAAATATATACTGAAAATACTGACAGAATATCAAGAAGAAACAGATAAATTATCAATAATAAAACTTAAATGTACACATCTCAGAAACTGATAGATCAAGCTGATTAATACTTGCTAATGATTAATCAAAAAAATTCAAAGAAAGCCAAAGCTACTGTACATGTTCATGGTTATGTACTCATGTAATCAACAATATTGAAGTGCATCTGGATATTTACAAATATTAGCCACATACTAGGTTGCATAGAAAATTTAAAATAAAACTAAATGAATTAAAACCATGCATACTGCACTGAATGTCCATGTAATTAATTTTCCGACAATTAAAAGCTTGTAAAATGGAATTTTAAAAGAATGACAAATTTTAAATGCTTAGAATTAAGTAATAAGTAAATTCTGCATCAGAGAACTTGTGACACAAAGTTTAAGTGATACTTAAAAAATATGTATTTGCAGTCTTTCCTTAAAAAAAGATTGCTTATTTGGCAACTATTCAAGAGCCTAGATTAATGACATAAAAGTAAGCCAAAGGTGCACAAAAGAAGAGAATACAGAAACAGCAAATGTTAATATTCAATAAACAGAAGAATGAAAAAAATAAGCATTTAGATATGATTATTTGAAAGTTGTAAGAAAATAAACA
>NW_016895223.1:0-355 GCF_001698545.2 Rhinopithecus bieti | reverse complement strand
ATTTAAATCCTGGGTTTGTGGATGTCACTTGCCTCCTGTGTGCCTCACTGTAGGGTAATGTGGTTCAACTATTTAGTTGGAGAAACTTAATTGTCAGTGTCATTGGGGCTGATTAGGTATCCCAGCAGAGCATTCAGAATTTCTTATCTGTAGAGAGTAGTTATGGCTGCTGACAATTAGGGAATCTTGTAGAATTATGTCTGGGTATCTCAAAGATACATACATTTTGGTCAAAACCGTTCAACAAGTCTCTAGGAAGTTCCAAACTTTCTCACATTTTCCTGTCGTCTTCTGAGCCCTCCAAACTGTTCCAACCTCTGCCTGCTACGCAGTTCCAAAGTTGTTTCCACATTTT
>NW_016895222.1:0-356 GCF_001698545.2 Rhinopithecus bieti | reverse complement strand
TTCATTTCCTCATTTCATCATTTCATTTCATCATTTCATTTCGTTTCATCATTTCATTTCATCATTTCATCATCTCATTTCATCATCTCATTTCATCATTTCATTTCATCTCATCATTTCATTTCATCTCATCATTTCATTTCATCTCATCATTTCATGTCATTTCATCTCATCTCATCATTTCATCTCATTTCATCTTATCATTTCATCATTTCATTTCATCTTATTTAGTTTCATCATCTCATTTCATCTCATCATTCAATTCATCTCATCATTTCATTTCATCTCATTTCATTTCATCTCATCATTTCATTTCATCATCTCATTTCATTTCATCATTTCATTTCATCATTTCA
>NW_016895221.1:0-439 GCF_001698545.2 Rhinopithecus bieti | reverse complement strand
GGAGGTGCAGACCATCAGCGTCAACCCATCTCAACACCGCACAGAGCCTTCTCCAATGAACGGAGCTGCAGACCATCAGCCTCAACCCATCTCACCACCGCACAGAGCTTTCTCCAAGATGTGGCACTAAACAAGCTGCATCCCAGAAATGAAAGCTGGCTATTTCCACTTTTCAGCTTCTAAAACCTCTTAATTTTGTAATATACTCAGGGTGGGAGACACCTCAGGTCAGGAAATGATGAGATGTGAAACTGCAGATTCTGTTTTGCTCCCAAACACGGTGCCTACCATTAATTCACCTAAAGACCATGTTTTGAGACCAAACTAGCAAACTAAGGGGCGTCCAAAGAACAGGAAGATAGCCATAGTTTAGGTGACTAAGCACATATTATTTGGTGTCAATTAAGGCTGCAGAGCTTGAAAGTCGGTTTTTTTTTTT
>NW_016895220.1:0-257 GCF_001698545.2 Rhinopithecus bieti | reverse complement strand
CGTCTCAAAAAAAAAAAAAAAAAAATTAGCTGGGTGTAGTGGAGCAGGCCTGTAGTCCCAGTTACTCCAGAGGCTGAGGCAGGAGAATCGCTTGAACCCCAGAGGCAGAGGTTGCAGTGAGCCATGATCATGCCACTGCACTCCAGCCTGGGCAACAGAGCAAGACCCTGTCTCAAAAAAAACAAAGTCAGCCGGGCACGGTGGCTCACGCCTGTAATCCCAGCACTTTGGGAGGCTGAGGCAGGAGGATCACCTGA
>NW_016895219.1:0-266 GCF_001698545.2 Rhinopithecus bieti | reverse complement strand
CGGTGGCTCACGCCTGTAATCCCAGCACTTTGGGAGGCTGAGGTGGGCGGATCACAAGGTCAGGAGATCAAGACCATCCTGGCTAACACGGTGAAACCCCGTCTCTACTAAAATACAAAAAATTAGCTGGGCGTGGTGGCAGGCGCCTGTAGTCCCATCTACTTGGGAGGCTGAGGCAGGAGAATGAACCCAAGAGGCGGAGCTTGCAGTGAGCCAAGATCGTGCCACTTCACTCTGGCCTAGGCAAAACAGTGAGACTCCATCTC
>NW_016895218.1:0-629 GCF_001698545.2 Rhinopithecus bieti | reverse complement strand
GGGGTATGAAGGTTTCACTGAATACCAAGAGCCTGAGAAACTGCTTGGGTGATTTGACTAGTAAAGACTAGTCTGATAACAGACTGTATAGAGGTGGGAAGGCCAAACTGAGGAATTATGTCTGACAGAAGGGAAGAAATGACCGCGGTGGCCTTCTCAGACCCTATGGGAAAGGCCTCTACCCATCCAGTGAAAGTGTCTACCCAGACCAAGAGGGATTTTAGTTTCCTGACTTGGGGCATATGAGTAAAATTAATTTGCCAGTCCTGGGCAGGGGCAAATCCCCGAGCTTGCTGTGTAGGGAAGGGAGGGGCCCTGAACAATCCCTGAGGAGTAGTAGAATAGCAGATGGCACACTGAGAAGTGATTTCCTTGAGGACAGATTTCCATGATGGAAAGAAAATGAGAGGTTCTAAGAGGCAGGCTAGCAGCTTGTAACCTACATGGAAGAGGTTATGAAATGACGACAGAATAGAATGGGCCCGTGAAGTTGGAAGGAGAGATTTTCCTTGGTGTAAAACCATTTGCCTTGTGTGGGAAGAGATTGATAAGTGGGAGTTTCAGTGGGGAGTAGGTGGGAGGGACTAATGAGAAGGAGAAAACTGGCCGTGAGGGACAGAAGTTGGAAG
>NW_016895217.1:0-418 GCF_001698545.2 Rhinopithecus bieti | reverse complement strand
TTCTTTTGATTACTCTAGACACACAAAGTGTGGAGTGGGGAGTTGGGAGGACATTCACAGCATTTATAGGACGAGGGAGAGTACTAGGACTACCTTTGCTCTAGAAACAGGGACAAATATTCTTTTCTCCCTGAGTTGTTATAGGGTTCTTTGTTCCTTTCTTTTGGAGTGCTACTTTCTGGAAGGAAAGAAAAGGCCTAGCTCAAGGAAGCTAAGGAAACTGCTAAGCTTATACTTAGCATAATGAGACTTAGACCTTCATGGGGCCATAGGAGGATGACATCCTTAGGAAATTTCCATTTCTGCCCCTTCTGTCACTTTCCCTCTTGCTTACTATTTTCCTATCACATTAGCCTGGTTTTTGAAAATGCATAACAGCTTTATTGAGATATATTTCACAAACTGTACAATTCACCTA
>NW_016895216.1:0-221 GCF_001698545.2 Rhinopithecus bieti | reverse complement strand
CGGGTCCCGGGGCGGGGAAAAAAACCCCCCCGGGGAACACGGGGAAACCCCCCCTCTTTTAAAAAAAAAAAAAAAAAAAAATACAAAAAACTAGCCGGGCATGGTGGCGGGCACCTGTAGTCCCAGCTATTCGGGAGGCTGAGGCAGGAGAATGGCGTAAACCCAGGAGGCGGAGCTTGCAGTGAGCTGAGATTCGGCCACTGCACTCCAGCCTGGGTGAC
>NW_016895215.1:0-625 GCF_001698545.2 Rhinopithecus bieti | reverse complement strand
AAGTCCAATGAATGATAATCTAAGCTTTCTTCAGCTAAAGTTATCTTAACTTGCTCATTACACTTAGTGCTTTCATCTAAGCAGAATCATTTTTTTTAAAAAAGCAAGTGTAATGTTACAAAGAGATTTTATGGGGTGGTAAGATTGCCCTAAGTGTTTGTCAGTTCTTAAGGTAAATAGCAAGACTTGTAAGCCTTTAAAAGAAGTTTGCCAAATAACTGCTTGTTTTCTTAACCGTAGTATGGGGAGTATATATTAATACATTAAATACTGACTTCACAACAATTTCCATATTTATAAGGAAATGATGAAAAGGGGAAAAAAAAAAGACCTAAATGTTCTAGTTCACTGTTTAAATCTAAGTTCTGATATCTGTTACTTGTATGATATTGGGTAAATTTATTGAAATACCTGCTTTATTATTTCCTTGGGTGTGAATTAAATAGAACTTAAAATACAGATTGGTATAAGCATATCTACAGCAGTAGATACAAAGTATTCATTAAAATAATGGAGCAACACTGTGATTGTAGCAAGCATTTGGTAAGCTTCAATTGATGCATTTAGAAATACCAAAATATGAAAGGCTTATATAGGAAATGGGATATGTGTGCATCAGAGATAG
>NW_016895214.1:0-663 GCF_001698545.2 Rhinopithecus bieti | reverse complement strand
AATCTGGTGCTCAGAAGGCTGCACTGCAGATTGGGAAAGGAGTGACTACCAGGCAGCTTTGGTCCTGTCAGGGCTTTGTCTCATGAGAGTGGGTGTATTTTCTTAAAATCATAGAATGTATTAGAGGTCGAGTTTATGTGCTGAAAGGAAGGACAGAGAGATAGTAACCAGAATGGAGGGGGGTGGCTCAAGGGTGGAGTTCAGGGCCATGGGGCGGAGCCACAGGCCTGATGATGATGACTACGGTGAGGGGTGAGGGGAGCCACTATTTGTGAGTGTTCTCTTAGGTGCCAAGGACTGGGCTGGGTGCTCTTCGTGCCTTGTCTCCCATCCTCACAGCCATGTGAAAACTGAGGCATCTCAAGAGTCTATGACTGGGCTGAGGTTCTGGCTTCAAGCCCAGGGCTCCTTCTGAGGCACAGGGCTGTCCTCCATGCAGGAGGAGGGGACCCTCTCCCAAGCCACACACGCAGGAGGCCCTCTGTCATAGCACTGACCACATGCTATCCTGCCTGTGCCTTTCTCTAGCTGTCTCCGCCCTACTCCAGACCGCCCCAAAGACTCTGTGGGATGAACCTGAGTCAGCCAAATCCCAGCCCCTTCCCTTGGACCTGCCGTGGCTCGGGACATCAGTGACAGACGGAAGCAGCGGACCATCAGGTT
>NW_016895213.1:0-632 GCF_001698545.2 Rhinopithecus bieti | reverse complement strand
TAACGTGAGAACAAATGATCTCTCAGCAAGACAAGCTTTACTTTCTGCAGAAAGGGTACTACTCAATAGCTATCCAGCCACGAGAGCGCACTGAACAAAGGAGACAGAGTTATTTATAACCTGACACGTCTATCCTACTGCTGTGTCCAGTTTCCATTGGTTGGAATAGGACCTCACATTTTACACTGTACCTGATTGGCTATTAGTTTAAAACTTTTTTAACTGGATAAGGGGAACAGAACAAAGAAAGAAAAGGAAGTTGCCCAGGGATAGTTAAGGAAGCGTCTCCAAATAAGAAATGGCCTGCACTATGGGCTGGGGCTTGTCTAGTTCTGTCCAGGCATGCCAGAGCAAGCTAGGACAACTGATTGGGAATATATATATATATATACTATATATACAGTACCATATATATAATACTATACATATAGTACTATATATATAAAATACTATATATATAGTGTATATATATACTAATACTGGATAGCAATCTTATAGTAAGAAATCATGACTTTTTATAATCTTTGAAGAAAAATTTTCCCATTTCTCACATCTTCAATAGCTTTCCATAGTTTAAAAGAAGTTAGAAGTATAAAGCAATCTAAGGTTTAAAATCTCTGCTTCTATACCTG
>NW_016895212.1:0-266 GCF_001698545.2 Rhinopithecus bieti | reverse complement strand
TAAATATTAGGTACTCCGGTCCTTGGTTGAAAACTAAGATAGATTCAAAGCCATTTATTGTGGGTTCATAAATCTCCCCTTTATAATAAAACTCTACCCCATTATTCAATTGATTTCTTCATTATTTCTAGAAGAGTTTTAAAGTAAGGCTAAAGAAAAAAAATAGTTAAATTATGTTGAAAACCCACAGAAACCTTATTTATAAATTACATTCCAAATAGAAATTCCTTTCCATTTATGCCTCTGAACAATTATCATATTAAATG
>NW_016895211.1:0-628 GCF_001698545.2 Rhinopithecus bieti | reverse complement strand
TTCATTATTCTGCATGTGGATATCAATTTTCCCAGCACGATTTATTGAAGAGACTATTTTTTTCCCCAATCTGTGTTCTTGGCACCTTTTTTTATATCAGTTGACTGTAAATGCATGGATTTATTTCTGGGTTCTCTATTCTACTGGTTTATGTGTATGTTTTATGCCTGTGCCATACAGTTTTAGTTATTATAGCTTTGTACTGTATATTTTGAATTCAAGTAATGTGATGTCCCCAGTTTTGTTCTCTTTGCTAAGGACTGCTTTGGCTGCTTGGAGTCTTTTGTGTTTCCATACAAATTTTAGGATTTTTTTTTTCTATTTTGTAAAGAATGTCATTGGTATTTTGATATGGATTTTATTCAATCTTTAGATAGTTTTGGATAATGTAGACATTTTAATGATATTTATTTTCTAATCCATGAACACAAGACATTTTCCATTTATTTGTGTCTTCCATTTGTTTCATCAATGTTTTATAGTTCTCATTGTAGAGATATTTCACCTCTTTGGTTAAATTGATTCCTAGGTGTTTTATGTCCTTTGTTGCTATTATAAAAGAGATTACTTTCTTGATTCCTTTTCTGGACATAGAAATGCTACTGATTTTTGTATGTCTGATTTTATA
>NW_016895210.1:0-340 GCF_001698545.2 Rhinopithecus bieti | reverse complement strand
AAGAAATAAAGGGTAATCAAATAGGAAGAGAGGAAGTCAGATTGTGTGTGTTTGCAGGTGACATGGTTTCATATTTAGAAACCCCATCATCTCAGCCCAAAACTCTTTAAGCTGATAAGCAACTTCAGCAAAGTCTCAGGATACAAACTTAATGTGCAAAATCACAAGCATTCCTTTACATGAACAATAGACAAGCAGAGAGCCAAATCATGAATGAACTCCCATTCACAGTCACTACAAAGAGAATACCTAGGAATACAGCTAACAAGGCATGTGAAGGACCTCTTCAAGGAGAACTACAAACCACTGCTCAAGGAAATAAGAGAGGACAAACAAATGG
>NW_016895209.1:0-339 GCF_001698545.2 Rhinopithecus bieti | reverse complement strand
TGAATCATGTAGAAAACAAGTACTGCCGTAAGTGAATGGTCAAACTGTGTACATCTGGGACATCTGATATCTTTTCTTTTTTTTGGAGATGGAGTCTCGCTCGGTTGCCCAAGCTGGAGTGCAGTGGCGTGATCTCAGCTCACTGCAAACTCCAACTCCCAGGTTCAAGCGATTCTCTTGCCTCAGCCTCCAGAGTAGCTGGGATTACAGGCACGTGTCAGCATGCCCGGCTAATTTTGTATTTTTTGGAGAGTACCACCACGCTGGCTAATTTTGTATTTTTTAGAGAGTACCACCACGCCGGCTAATTTTGTATTTTTTAGAGAATACCACCACGCT
>NW_016895208.1:0-1493 GCF_001698545.2 Rhinopithecus bieti | reverse complement strand
AATTCTAAACTTTATCTTCTCCCCATATTCTGCATCCCTTGTTGAATATTTTTGCCCTTAAAATATATTAAACACAGCACACACTTACAAAATTCTTTCTAAATTTATGAACATACTGTCCTTCTTTATGTAGGAAATTTCCTGAGGTTTCAGAATCCCATCTAAAATATTTCTTTTCTTCACCTAAGATTTATAAATTTCTGTCACTCCTGATTTGGGAAGAAGTTTTTTCAAGAGTAAATGTTATTGTTTCAGGGGATTATTTGACTTTCGAAACAGTCCTCATTTACTGAGAAATGTAGTTGTCCTCTCTCTTTAGGAAGAGTAATTGGGTTTCAAAGATATGTTTGGTTAATCCCTGATTACATAGAGATTGTTTTGTTGAGGCTGAAAATGGAAGCAGTAACTCCTCAAGTAGTAGATGCAGATTTTCTGCATTTGAGATTTGTACCTAGTAGCCCCTTTTGGGAGGAGTTGGAAGAGGGGCATTTGCCAATTCTTTGTGTATATCACTTGATTGAAATGGCTTAAAATCTTGGTGTGAGGGATAAAGAGAAATACTGAAGGTCAGAGAAACTAGAGAAACAGTCATACACAGACATGGGACTTCTTCCATTTGTGTCTGGGCTATAAACAAAGAGGACCAGAGTGTTCTGGCCACAAAACATGATGTTATCTACCAACAGTTTGTAAACACTCTGCAACAATAGTGCACAAACCCAAAAGTATGTAGGCTTTTAAAATATTTATGGTCCAGAGTTCTTTACTCTTTTCTGATACTGTCTAGAAAATGATGTAGTGGACATACATAGGAAGAGAATGTCCTCTGTTCCAGATACCATGGTAGGCAGTTTACATTACCTGGTGTTGCAATTTTAAAGACCTGGAATTACTGTTTACTAGCTCTAAGCTTCTGTTTCCTTTTCTGAAAACTGGTGTTGATAATACATTCTATAGAATATTTGCAAGGATATTGATAATGTAACAGTATCTGGAACACACGTGGCACTTTATAAAGGTGAAGAGTTTACGTAATTTTATTGTTATTACTATCATTTTAATATTGTATCTTATTGTTATTTTCATTGATTTATTGTTGCTATTATTATAAATGATGTACTCATTTGGAAGGACAGGGCAAGGGATCTGTAGGATTTAGCATTTGTACTAAGGACTTGACAAAGCCATATACCAGTTAAAACTGAATGTGATGTACACATTTTCTGAATGAGAGAAACACACAACAGGTTGACTAGCCTCACTTTCAATCCGGGTCATGATCTCCAAGTGGGTCCTTAGTGCTTTCATCTGTCCTACTGTATGAATGTTTTGATCCTACTGAATTGAATCTAGTTGTCATGTAAATATGTCATTATTTCTCTAATCTTAAAAAAAAAACGGAAAACACTGCTCTTGTTCCCACTTGCTCTATCAATTATCACATCATTTCTTTGCTCCCTTCTGAAGCAAAACTCCTCAAAAGAAATAAAATA
>NW_016895206.1:0-339 GCF_001698545.2 Rhinopithecus bieti | reverse complement strand
TTCAATGAATAGAGCACTAAAATTTATTTTTGCTTTTTATTTTTGCTTTTATTAAATTGCATTTATTAAAAACAAAGCTAAAAAACTGGAAGACATTGAAATTTATCTCCATAAACTAAGGTAACTGAACAAACTAAACAATGAGACTGCGAGTGGTATATGAGATTTAATTTTGAAATTTTATAATTGAATTTTAAGATGACTTGTGGCAAATCTTTGAAGAAGCTCTCATTTTAATTGCATAAGTTGTATTCTACATCAGATTGGAATGAAATGAAGAAAACCTGAATTTTGCAACACTTATTATTGGTGAAATTAAAAGAACTGTAGATAATTTGA
>NW_016895205.1:0-382 GCF_001698545.2 Rhinopithecus bieti | reverse complement strand
ACTCACACATCTCACGTGCACCCCACACACATCTCACACGTGCACTCACATCTCGGACACCCACACACATCTCACACATGCACTCACACATCTCGCACACCCACACACCTCTCACACGTGCACCAACACATATCTCACACGTGCACTCACACATCTCACACGCACACCCACACATCTTACATGCGCACTCACACATCTCAAACATGCACCCTCACACATATCACACGTGCACTCATACATCTCACAGGCACACACACATTTCACACGTGCACACACACCTCACACACACACACATCTCACATGTGCACTCATACATCTCACACGTGCACACACACATTTCACACCTGCACTCACATGCATCTCACATGAACTCCCACATCTC
>NW_016895204.1:0-1333 GCF_001698545.2 Rhinopithecus bieti | reverse complement strand
TCAATAAATGTAATCCATCACATAAACAGAGCCAGTGACAAAAAACACATGATTGTCTCAATAGATGCAGAGAATGCTTTTGCCAAAGTCAATACCTTTTATGCTAAAAACTTTCAATAAACCAAGTATCGATGGAATGTATCTCAAAATAATAAGAGCTATTTATGACAAACCCACAGTCAATGTCATACCAAATGGGCAAAAGCTGGAAGCATTCCCTTTGAAAACCGGCACAAGACAAGGATGCCCTCTCTCACCACTCCTATTCAACATAGTACTGGAAGTTCTAGCCAGGGCAATCAGGCAAGAGAAAGAAATAAAGGGTATTCAAATAGGAAAAGAGGAAGTCAAATTGTCTCTGTTTGCTGATGACATGGTTGTATATTTAGAAAACCCCACCAACTCAGCCCAAAATCTTCTTAAGCTAATAAACAACTTCAGCAAAGTCTCAGGATACAAAATCAATGTGCAAAATCACAAGCATTCCTATATACCAACAACAGACAAACAGAGAGCCAAATCATGAGTGAACTCCAATTCACAATTACTACAAAGAGAATAAAATACCAAAGAATACAACTTACAAGGGATGTGAAGGATCTCTTCAAGGAAGAACTACACAAACCATTGCTCAAGGAAATAAGAGAGGACACATATAAATGGAAAACATTTCATGCTCATGGATAGGAAGAATCAATATCATGAAAATGGCCATACTGCCCAAAGTAATTTATAGATTCAATGCTATCCTCCTCAAGCTACCATTGACTTTCTTCACAGAATTTGAAAAAACTACTTTAAAGTTCATATGGAACCAAAAAAGAGCCTGCATAGTCAAGGCAATCCTAAGCAAAAGAACAAAGCTGAAGGCATCACATTACCTGCCTTCAAACTATGTTACAAGACAATAGTAACCAAAACAGCTTGGTACTGGTACCAAAACAGATATGTAGACCAATAGAACAGAACAGAGGCCTCAGAAATAACACCACACATCTACAACTATCTGATCTTTGACAAACCCAACAAAACAAGCAGTGGGGAAAGGCTTCCCTATTTAATAAATGGTGTTGGGAAAACTGGCTAGCCATTTGCAGAAACTGAAACTGGAACCTTTCCTTACACCTTATACAAAATTAACTCAAGATGGATTAAACACTTAAACATAAGACCTAAAACTATAAAACCCTAGAAGAAAACCTAGGCAATACCATTCAAACAAAGAGCTTCTGCACAGCAAAAGAAACTATCATCAGAGTGAACAGGCAACCTACAGAAATTTTTTGCAATCTATCCATCTGACAAAGGGCTAAATCCAGAATCTACAAAGAAT
>NW_016895203.1:0-267 GCF_001698545.2 Rhinopithecus bieti | reverse complement strand
CACCCACCTGCCTCATCCATTTACCCTCCCAGTGGGCCTGGGACATGGGGCAGTTGCCAGCCTCATCTCACAGATGGGGAACTGAGGCTCAGAGAAGCCAACTTCCAAACCCGTGGTGGCCCAGCAGTGAGCTAGAAGCTGAAGCCAGCATCCCTGTCCAGAGATGAAGCCCCTGCTGGCGGGGCTGTGCCTGCCCCACTTCTCACCTCTGCCGCAGGTGACTGTGCACTTGGTCCAGGGCCCATAGTGCCAGGAGAACTCGGGTGG
>NW_016895202.1:0-259 GCF_001698545.2 Rhinopithecus bieti | reverse complement strand
ACCTCACCTCACTCACTCACGTCACCTCACTCACCTCACCTCACTCACCTCACCTCACTCACCTCACCTCACCTCACTCACCTCACTCACTCACCTCACCTCACTCACCTCACCCCTCACCTCACCTCACTCACCTCACTCACCTACTCACTCACCTCACCTCACCTCACCTCACTCACCTCACTCACCTCACCTCACTCACTCACCTCACCTCACTCACCTCACCCACTCACCTCACCTCACTCACCTCACTCACTCA
>NW_016895201.1:0-831 GCF_001698545.2 Rhinopithecus bieti | reverse complement strand
TAACAATGTGACCAAGGGACCGCAATGAACACATTCCCTAAGCATGAGGCCAAGGGACTGCCACCGTGGACACACTGAAGACATTCCCTAAGAATGCAGCAAAGGAACAGCACTGAGGAAGTCCCCTAGGCATGTGGCCAAGGGACCGCCACCATGTATACATTGAAGACGTTCCCTAAGCTTGTGCCTAAGGGACTCCTCCATGTATACAGTGAAGATGTTCCCTAAGAATGCGGCCAAGGGACCCACGCCATATATACACTGAAGACGTTCCCTAAGAATGCGGCCAAGGGACCGCTGCAGGGTACATACTAAAGACATTCCCCAAGTATGTGGCTAAGGGACCACCACCATGTACACACTGAAGACGCTACCGAACAATGTGGCAAAAGGACGGCACTGAAGACGTTCCCTAAGCATGCGGCCAAGGGACTGCCACTGTTTACACACTAAAGACATTCCCTAAGAATGTGGCTAAGGGACTACCGCCATGTACACACTAAAGATGTCCCCTAAGAATGTGGCCAAGGGACCGACGTGGTGTACACACTGAAGACGTTCTCTAAGAATGTGGACAAGGAACTGCCACTGTGTAGGCACTGAAGACGTTCCCTAAGCATGTGGCCAAGGGACCGCACTGAAGACGGTCCCTAAGAATGCGGCCAAGGGACCGCCACCGTGTACACACTGCAGACATCCCCTAAGCATGTGGCCTAAGGGACCCCCCCCCCCCCCCGGCCAATGTGTACGCACTGAAGACGGTCTCTAAGCTTGTGGCTAAGGAACCACCGCCATATACACACTGAAGACGTTCCCTATGGCACTGAAGAC
>NW_016895200.1:0-600 GCF_001698545.2 Rhinopithecus bieti | reverse complement strand
GCTAATTTTGTATTTTAGTAGAGATGAGGCTTCACTGTGTTGGCCAGGCTGGTCTCGAACTCCTGACCTCAGGTGATCCACCCACCTTGGCCTCCCAAAGTGCCAGGATTACAGGTGTGAGCCGCTGCGCCCGGCCAGCCCTGTGTGTTTGAAAGTCAGTGTTCCTTTGCTCCCTTCCCTCCCTGCTCCTCATTTCTGCTGCAGGCCCTGGGAGCACCCCTGCTCAGGGCTCTGTGGCTGACCATATAAAGTGTCAGGGAGAAACTGGAGCCGCTTCCTAATACGGTCACAAGAGGGAAATCCTGGGCCTGCAGCTGGGACCTGCTGGTGGCACAGGGCCCATGAGATGCCGGCTGGGACACAGGAGACGGGGATGTTGAAACCTCTGAACTTAACCAGCTGGAGAGGGGCTTACGGGGCCAGAGAGGCAGAAACACAGCCAACTATGGTCGGGCTGGGTCGAGGTGAAGGAGAAGTGGCTGAACAATGTGGGAGGAAGAGCCAGATGCTGAAGCCCTACAGCCCTGCACGAGATATGCAGCTGCCTGCCCCAGTCTTCATAGCCCTGCATGAGATATGCAGCTGCCTGCCCCAGTCTTC
>NW_016895199.1:0-1141 GCF_001698545.2 Rhinopithecus bieti | reverse complement strand
TTTGTTGAAAGCCAGCAACATGTGATAGGATACAGAGATCTAGAGAAGGAATCTGTCTTCTATTTTGGGAAGGATAACATGAGACCAAGAAAAGTCCCTATTGTTCTTGTCACTTTTCTTTCTTAACTCACTTTCCTAAAGGAACAGGGAAACCTCTTTCCATTCAATCCTAACAAATACCAGTGGCCTAGGATTCCATGAAAAGTACATCTTTTACCTCTGTAAACTAAGAATTCTGCTGATTTGGTCAATTTGTTTTCTGTGTCTGTGAACACTGTCATGGGAGTTTACTTGAAGCTTAATTTTAGCTAGGATGTCTCAGTGAGGCACCGCATGACTCAGATAATTGTGATCACCTACGGGATATAATCTTAAGATGTACCTTGTTTGCCAAAGGCTGAGAAAACATTTCCTAGAGGCACAGATGAAAAGCAAAGCCAGTCAGAAAGCAGCAGGGATCGGAGGTGGTAGGACGGCGACTGCTTTGTGGGGCTGGGAGTCAGGGACTCAGGGAGAACAGCCAGAATCCCTGCAGAGAGCACGTCCCATGGCTGAACTCTTTAAGTTATGAATATTTTATTTTATAGCAACTTTTAAAACACACATTTGGGATTAATATTATCTAACTTTTAATGTAAAATAAGAGAGAAGTGTATTATGACGATTTAACAGGTCTGAAGCCAGTCCAGAACACCTCATTTCCCCTGTTTATACTCTATCTCATGGGTGATGATGCCTGCTTTATAGTTATTACCATTAATATTCACCATTAGTATTTCACTCACTTTGTTGAAAATTGTATTTTGTAATTTCTGCTGACTTTGAGATGGCCTCATAATTAAAACTGCCAAATAGTCAGACATCTTTGGGATTTCACTACATGATCCTCTGCTGACATGGATCAAGGTCATGATCCTCAGTTAAAAAAACATTATAAGAATGTTCTAGGGCAACTCATCAAGTTAGACCTAAAGTAAATAACTATTTGCTTGACTCAGACAATTAGACATATTTTCTATTTGCCTTCTTAAATCTGGAGCCTCATAAAGCAAGTAATTCTCCATTATTAATATCTGTGTTCACACATTATAATATCTCACAATCAAAACAGAAAATTCAGCCTTAGTAACTAAACAAATAT
>NW_016895198.1:0-660 GCF_001698545.2 Rhinopithecus bieti | reverse complement strand
TTTTGAGATGGAGTCTTGCTCTGTCGCCCAGGCTGGAGTGCAGTGGCTCAATCTCAGCGCACTGCAAGCTCCGCCTCACGGGTTCAAGCGATTCCCCTGCCTCAGCCTCCTCTGTAGCTGGGACTACAGGCATGCACCACCATGCCCAGCTAATTTTTTGTATTTTAGTAGAGACAGGGTTTCACCGTGTTAGCCAGGATGGTCTCGATCTCCTGACCTCGTGATCCGTCTGCCTCAGCCTCCCAAAGTACTGGGATTACAGGCGTGAGCCACCGCGCCCGGTCAGTCTTTTTTATAGTCATTGTCATGTTGTGTCTATTCCTGTCCTTGCCTGCTAATGAGTCATTTCTGCAAATAAAATAATCAGTTTATATACATAGTACAAATCTTATGGATGGTATTAGAAGAAATAACAAGTTTTAGTAGCCAAATAATTCCTTAATTTGGCATTTTCAACATGTGATTTAATGTATAGTTCTAAAACTTGCAGGGAGAGCTCAATGTTATATTACTCTAATACTACTCAAATAATGTTCATTGGCATATGCCAGTGTTTGACTCTTCCTTATAGGCTAAAATTCTTCGTAATTGTGTTAACAGAAGAAATGCAAAGAGAAAAGATACGAATGTTGTGAAATACTCCAACATGAGGCCAGGCGT
>NW_016895197.1:0-224 GCF_001698545.2 Rhinopithecus bieti | reverse complement strand
GGATCACCTGAGGTCAGGAGTTCGAGACCAGCCTGGCCAACATGGTGAAACCCCATCTCTACTAAAAATACAAAAAGCTAGCCAGGTGTGGTAGCACATGCCTGTAATCCCAGCTACTAGAGAGGCTGAGGCAGGAGAATCGCTTGAACCAAGGAGGCGGAGGTTGGAGTCACCCAACCCTACCCCACTGTATTACACCCAGTATGACAAAGAAAACACCATTT
>NW_016895196.1:0-341 GCF_001698545.2 Rhinopithecus bieti | reverse complement strand
CTTGCTGGGGGGACTCTAGGAGGAGGAGAAAATAGAGGCAGAGAGGTTTCTAGGTTTCCAAAAAATGGCCTAGAATTAGCAAAGTTTCCACCTTGCTAAACTTGGCAATGGAAATGAAACTTAGCCACTGGCAATAATAGAGTAAAATATGATTTTCACTAATAATGTTTTGTTTCAGCAAGTGTTTGCAGTTAAATTTATTTTATCATTACATAAGAAGATGCTTATATTTGCCTAGATGAATCTTATCAGTATGAAAAAATGTGGGTGCATTTCTAAGTAACTAGGATTAGAAATAGCAATACCATCCCATGTGGTCATCAGTTAGAGTCACGAACACT
>NW_016895195.1:0-480 GCF_001698545.2 Rhinopithecus bieti | reverse complement strand
GGTGGATTCTAAACAATTCTACAGATAGGCTTCTGCAAGGAATTTCAAGCTTATTTATGATTAAAGTACATACTAATGAACCCAGTAGCTTTATTAATAAGCGTTTTCTTTGGTTATTCAATTCAGGCTTTGTTTTGTGAATCCCTCACACACACACGCACACACCCACACACACACATCGCTGTTATTTAAGACGGCAGGTATGTAGTGGGCATTTCTCTAATCTGCTTAAATAAGACAAGGTTTTCTCATACTGACTCTTGCTGTTCTCGCCAAGGAGACTGTGTTTGAAATGTCGTCTTTGGATGCAAGAAGGCAGGGGTACTGGAAATGGATTTCTTGTGTCCTTGCTTTTTTCTTATGAAGAGTCTAAATTAGTCTATTTATCATTTGATATTTTGAATTCCAGAGAAACGTAGATAACTGAAGGGAATGCCTCAGCAGAATGTAGGCTTCTCTGTTTTGTTCTTATTAAATTAA
>NW_016895194.1:0-1069 GCF_001698545.2 Rhinopithecus bieti | reverse complement strand
AAAATTTATTATTCAAATGTTGAAAATTTATTATGATCACAAAGACAGAGAAAATAATATTGATTTGGCCATGTAGAAATAAGTAATGATATAATGTGTGAATATGCTTTAATGTCTGTACCTTATACATTTTGTTTCTGTGAGAACCAAATGTGTCTATGAGGAAGTATCACAAAAAAGTGGACCCTTAGGGACTTCTAGCTCCATAAACATTGCTTATCTGACCTTTTATCTGAACTCCAGAATATGTGATAAATGCTACGTGATAATTTTCCTCAAGTGGAGTAAATACTGAAATTTAAATATTTCCAAATAAATTAATACAAATTGAATAGATACAGTTTTCATTATTCCAGTAAAGCATTTGATAAAAAAAAGTTTTGTGCTATGACATTCCATAGGCATTTCAAACAGGACCTGTCTTATAGGGGAACCAGTTACCAGTATTTCAATGTAGGTTCTTTTCTATTTTCCCTAAGTGTCGATCGGTCTGAGAAATAAAGGGAAAGAGTACAAAAGAGATAAATTTTAAAGCTGTGTGTCTGGGGAGACATCACATATCAGCAGGCCCCGTGATGCCCCTGAGCCGCAGAACCAGCAAGTTTTAGTATGGATTTCAAAAGGGGAGGGGTGTATGAATAGGGCATGGGTCACAGAGATCAAATGCTTCAAGGGCAATAAAATATCACAAGGCAAATGGGCAGGGCAAGGTCACGAGGCCAGGGTGAAATTAGAATTACTGATGAGGTTCCCTGTCCTGCTGGGCATGCATTGTCACTAATAAACATCTTAACAGGAAACATGGTTCAAGAGCAGAGAACCAGTCTGACTAGAATTTTCCCAGGCTGGAATTTCCCAATCCTAACAAGCCTGGGGAAGCTGCAGGAGACCAGGTCGTATTTCATCCTTTATCTACAACTGCATAAGACAGACACTCCCAGCGTCGCCATTTTAGAGGTCTACCCCGGGAGTGCATTCTTTTCCCAGGCTGTTCCTTGCTGAGAAAAGAATTCAGTGATATTTCTCTCATTCGCTTTTGCAATAAAAGAAATACGACTCTGCTCTGCCC
>NW_016895193.1:0-470 GCF_001698545.2 Rhinopithecus bieti | reverse complement strand
GGATACAGTGAAAAGGAGATATCCTCAGACAATAACTGCAAAGATTTCTGTGAAACTGCTTTGTATTAGATATATTTTTTCATCTCGCATAGTTAAAAGTTTTCTCATATTATGCAGTTTGGAAACTCCGTCATGCATGGATCCATGAATAGATGTAAGGGAGCACATTCACGCCTATGGAGAAAGGGCAGATATCTTCAGATTAAAAGTGGATAGAAGCTTTCTGAGAAACTACTTTGTGATGTGTGCATTCCACTCAGGGAGTTACACCTCTTTTCTCAAAACCAGTGTTTGGACACTGTTCCTGTGAAAGTGAAAAGTGATATTTTGGAGCGCATTGAGGTCTATGGCGAATGGTGAAATATACTGAAATACAATGGAGGAAGAAGCGTTCCAAGAACTGCTCTCTGATATGTGCATTCACTTCACAGAGTTAATGCTTACTCTTTGTTGCCCAGTTTCGAAACTCC
>NW_016895192.1:0-987 GCF_001698545.2 Rhinopithecus bieti | reverse complement strand
ATTAAAGATTTCATTCTTTATAGTTTTCCAAACAACATGAGCTCAGCAAACAGATTTAGTTTTAAAAGTAACTTATCAACATTGACAGCGTTCTCTTAAGAACAGCTGTTGCCTCATAGACTACAGCATGAACATACCCCTGAATTTAGAAACAATTCTGCTTAGAAGGAATATTGCACATTTAGCACCACCCTCCCCTTAATTACCAAAGACATTTGCATGAAAGCCTGATCTTTGTTTGGCAACTTCACCTTAATATTCTCTTCCAGGTTTTAAGTTTAAGTCATGAAAGGTATCATTCTGTAATGATGCGTTTAGCTTGCAAAGAAAGAGTTATCTTGTCTTTGCATGCCTCAGTCTAACAGGCCATTTTGACTTTTAGAATTGCTTTTCCTTTCTTTTACAGAGTTGGCTATCAAAACTAGTTCTTTTGCGATCCTAATTGTGAGCTGCAAGGTCACATGAGTTTTCACTCTGACAGTATAAATGAATTTATAAAGGAAGATACTATTCTTCATTCTTTTAATGTTTGAGATGCTAAGGAGAATTTGCATAATATGTGTTTTGCAATTTTGTAAAATGCCATGCTACACTTTTACAACTGATATTAGTCTTAAGGGTACTGGGTGCATAAAGCTATGCATTATAATGTATGAGAGGAGAGGCTGGTGAAGGAGTTAGAGAAAAGCAAAATAAAACTATTGATGTAATAAACACTAAAATTCTCTCACTGTTCGTTCAGAGTAATTGCTTATGATATAGAGTGGTTTCTGCACACTATTTGCCTCCTACATATGTCTCAAAATAAATTCCTACTGATCATTGGGAGCTTACCATCCAAATGAGCAAAGTTAACATTCACAAATGATTATTCCAAAGCCTTACAAACTTTATCATTTTCTATATTAATGTACTGTATGTGCACACACAAAGAGAACTATGCAAGTAAAACTTTTAGCCTTTCATTTTATTATGAAATGTTTTAGG
>NW_016895191.1:0-429 GCF_001698545.2 Rhinopithecus bieti | reverse complement strand
ATACAACCACTTACCAATGGGCATTCATTCCATTGTTGGTTCATTCATTTATTTATTCACACAAAAGCTTTTGGGGCTACCAGTAACAAGATATTCCTGAGCTATCTTTGTTTTGTTTTGTTTTGTTTTGTTTTGAGACGGAGTCTCGCTCTGTCGCCCACGCTGGAGCGCAGTGGCCGGATCTCAGCTCACTGCAAGCTCCGCCTCCCGGGTTTACGCCATTCTCCTGCCTCAGCCTTCCGAGTAGCTGGGACTACAGGCGTCCGCCACCTCGCCCGGCTAGATTTTGTATGTTTTAGTAGAGACGGGGTTTCACCGTGTTAGCCAGGATGGTCTTGATCTCCTGACCTCGTGATCCGCCCGTCTCGGCCTCCCAAAGTGCTGGGATTACAGGCTTGAGCCACCGCGCCCGGCCTCTTTGTTTGTTTG
>NW_016895190.1:0-1630 GCF_001698545.2 Rhinopithecus bieti | reverse complement strand
GTAAGCATCAGATTTTGCTCTCAACCCCGTGGCAGCCAGAGCAAAAGGGGACACATTGTAAATTATGTCACTTTTCCTTGTAAAATGGAGGGTGCATCTACTCTCTTTTCAGAGATAAAGTTTTATACTGAAACAATATTGTTAAAAAAATGATACACATGCAGCTTTACATAGGAGGTCACCTGTCCTCCACCACCATTTTAAGCATGACTGTTCCTAAGTTTAATGTCCTACTTTCTCTTCCTTACTGCTTACGTATCTTCTCCCCTGACCGCTTCTCCCGCCTCATCTTGTGTCACTCTCCTCCTTGTGTGCTATGCTCCAACCACATGGGCCACCTTCTCGTTGGTCCTTCAGCAAGCTCAGCCCGCTCCCATCCCAGGAAGGAGTGGTGGATGTTGTGTGTGCCCAGACTGCCCTGGGGCATTGAGACATTGTTCCCCTGCTGGGAGGCTGAATCCTTCCAAGGAGTGATCCTCAGCAAAACATGAAGGGAACTGCCTCTTCCAAGTGACACCCCGCCCTGGGGCAGCCTGTATCCAGTGATGGACAATGGGGCTGGGGATAAAGGCCTGGATCTGTTGCTTTGATTCAGGTCATCTTTAACTGGCCGTCCCCACCTCAGAACCCCTGTAGGATTGGCTGAAGCCTCTGTGAGAACCTCTTCACTGCCCAACACCCGCTCTGTCTATTCCAGCGTCCCTCACACTCCCATGGGTGTGGAGGCTGGGCACATGCCCCAATAAACCACCTGTATGCACAACTCTGCTCAATCTGGAGAGGCCACCTACAATAGTGGGGCCTTTGTAGAAACTGTTCTCTCCACCTGGAACATTCCCCTGTCCCTGGTTTTCACACTGTCATGGTGTCATCCATCTATCCACTGAAATGTCACCTTCTCAGAGAAGCTTGCCCTTACTGCTCAACCTGAAATAGCCTCTCAGACACTATCCTATTAGCTAAGTTGGAGTCTCTGCACAGCGCTTCTCACTATCTAATACATTACTTGTTTATCTGTCAATCATTAGTCATTTTAAAATAGAGACAGGGTCTTGCTCTGTCACCCAGGCTCGAGTACAGTGGCACAATCAGTCTGCTATAGTCTTGAAGTCTGAGGCTCAAGCCATACTCCTGTCTCAGCCTCCAGAGTAGGTAAGACTATAGGTTTATGCCACCATGCCCAGCTAAGATTTTGTTTTTTGCAGAGACAGGGTCTCACTATGTTGCCCAGACTAGTCTTGAGCTCCTGGCTTCAAGTGATCCTCCCACCTCAGCCTCTCAAAGTGCCTGGATTACAGGCGTGAGCCACTGCACCCTGAGTGTCATCAGTTTAAATATATACATATATTCGGCTGGGCATGGTGGCTCACACCTGTAATTCCAGCACTTTGAGAGGCTGAGGCAGGTGGATCACATGAGGTCTGGAGTTCGATACCAGCCTGACCAACATGGAGAAACCCTGTCTCTACGAAAATACAATATTAGCCGGGTGTGGTGGTGCATGTCTGTAATCCCAGCTACTTGGGAGGCTAAGGCAGGAGAATCACTTGAAGTCAGGAGGCAGAGGTTGCGTTGAGCCGAGATCACGCCACTGCACTCCAGCCCGGGCAACAAGAGCAAAACTCTGTCT
>NW_016895189.1:0-1070 GCF_001698545.2 Rhinopithecus bieti | reverse complement strand
AATATAGCTGGAAACCATCATTCTGAGCAAACTGCTGCAAGGACAGAAAACCAAACACCGCCTGTTCTCACTCACAGGCGGGAACTGAACAACGAGAACACTTGGACGCAGGGCGGGGAACATCACACACCGGGGCCTGTCACGGGGTGGGGTGGGGGGCAGGGAGAGGGATAGCATTAGGATAAATACCTAATGTAAATGATGAGTTAATGGGTGCAGCAAACTAACATGGCACATGTATACCTATGTAAATCCTACATATTTTCTAAACTCCTTTGAAATGCCATAATCTTTGTGAAAGCCTTCATGACAGAATTGGTTACTAGCTCTTCTATCTTCACATAACAATTTATCGTATTTTCAATAGCTACCTATCTGTTCACATGTCTATATTTAAAGACTCAATTGTTGAGTTCCATGAGGATCTGAACCATGTCTTATTCATCTTTGTAGCCCCAGCTTAGTTTAATTCTTAACATGTAATAGATACACAATGATGAAATAATGAACGTTAGATCTAGAACAGTAACCATTATGAAACTTCCAAAGGGGATGTACAGGGAAGCTGGCACTAGGGGAAAACAGACAATGATGGAATAAATGACTAGTTGACAAGGAGAAAGACATCCTAGTGGAGGGTGGTTTTAGCGAAGATCACAAATAAAGACTTCTGTACTTCCTAACTCTTCCACTTACATTACCATTAAAGTAACTAGACACCACTAAGTCACTAAATAACCTGATAAGCGTAAGAGCTACAACATCTTTTTTGCACACTAAAATGTTAGGCTAAACCCAATTCTTCCCAAAAAATCTTAACTGCCCTATTTTCCTTGAAATACCATAAGAATGCCAAAATGTGTGAATAATGAGTAACACTTTGATGTGAAAACAGTACACCAGTAATTCTCAAGAGGGGGGAAGACACATTCTCTTGGAGGGGAAGAGTGCAGTGTGAAACTGCAAATATAATAAATTATATTTAGAAAACCTAAAATCTTGTTTTCAAGATGCAAAGATAATCTTGTGAGCTTAGTATGGTTACTCAAGAAATACTTAATTTAGAAGAC
>NW_016895188.1:0-1634 GCF_001698545.2 Rhinopithecus bieti | reverse complement strand
TATTCTTTTATTTCTTCATCTCATAAAAAGTAGACAGTTCACCCTTTCTTTTGGTGAATTTATATGTAATCAAAATAACAAATCTTGGGTTAGATATTCTAAATTCCCCCATGATAAATGTATTTCATAAATTCCATATATCAATTTTTATACATAATATTATTTTTTAATTACATATTTAAATTTATTATCAAATAACCTCTTTTGATTAAAAAAACTCATGTTTATGTCAACATTTAATTGAAAATGTACTTCGTAGGAGTCTGACAAGAGAATCAGAATGAAGCACAGTTTTCCAAAATGTAACCTCAGGGACTCCTGTATACATAGTTCTCACGAAAGACATTCTGCTTACCAGTGTTTACTGAAGACCTTAAACTTTACTTCCAGTTTCTAGAATTGCTTATTTTAACTAACAGAGTAACACCTACAGAAAAAAAATTCATAGTCTAGTATCTAATTTAAAGAACATTTTCTAGATTTTAATATCTTCCATGAAACTTTTACAGACTTCCTCAGCGTCTTTTCTCATGCTAACTCTTGATGGCTTGTTTAAGCAGCCTTCTCAGTTTTTTCCTTATGACCACTGAGTTATGGTTTCTAAGGCTCATCTAATATTTTTTAGATAGTATCATACTGATTTTAAGTTTATCTGGTCAAAGAGGAGGTCCCTTATGACAATATTGAAATACCTGAAGAATATGCTACTAATTAATTGGTTCTGGTAGATTGTACATACTTCATTTGGGAATCTAAGGTCATTCAAATGGTAGGAAAATGACATTCTAATGTTATACATGCAACCTGAAGCAAGGATTCAAAGCTCAAAGGCTCTGGAATGAGTTAAAACTATTCTTATAAGAAAAAAGTCCTTATATCTATCCCTTGTTTTATTCTTATTGGAATATAAAGCGTTCATTCCCAGTGTATGCCTTTTAGTACTGTGTGCAATTTTCAATTGATAGATAATTATGTCATTCAAAATATGTCACTCAAATGCCAGTTTAAATAATAACACAATTTATAAGATATGTTTCACCAGGAATTTGTACTAAGTCCTCACTTGTAATTAATGATGGTGAGAAGTACAAAGGTGCAATTATTTAGAAAAAAAAAATGTAAACTTTCCTCTAGAGTCTGGAAGACTGTATGACACAGGTGATCTTATAACTTTTTTCTTCTAGGTGGTTTAGAATCTTTGAAAATCTTCAACAACTAATTTTGGACCACAATCAGTTAATTAGTACAAAAGGTCTTTGTGATACACCTACCATTGTATACCTAGATTGCTCCCATAATCATCTTACTGATGTTGAGGGCATTGAAAATTGTGGATTGCTCCAAATATTGAAGTTACGGGGAAATTATCTGAGTGAGGTAATTGCTTTGAATTAATTGATTTCTGTGATTAATGCAACACTTTTCTTTTGATAGCAATGCCAATCACATTTTAAAAGCAATTTTGAATAATTTTTTTGTTCTTTTATTTCTCACTATGAAGTAACCTATATCAAGAATATTAAATATCATACAGTTAATTAATAGAAATTTTATTCATATTAAAAAAATTTGTTATACTTTATGATATGCAGTTTATCAGAATCTATTTGTTATTAGTTTTGGAAGGTTTTATA
>NW_016895187.1:0-1070 GCF_001698545.2 Rhinopithecus bieti | reverse complement strand
AAAGTATCCAAACATAGTAGTTCAGTCTGATGCTTTTCAATCACTGTCATAATTTTCACCAGCAGATAGAGGCATGAAAATTGGAATAAGTAACAGCACCTAACTCCTAAATGAAAACAATGCATCACATGACTATAACATCCATTTATTTAGGGCTTTTCCAACTCCTGCTGCTTTTAAATCCATTTCTAAAATGCTTTGAATAAGACAATATTTAATAATCTGAAAATAAATGTTACTTTTTTTTCCCTTCAAATTCTTTTCATGTAAGTTTTATTCCAACAGATTCAATGTCTATTAATAGTGGCCTGAATTGGGGAATTAGGAGAAAAGTAAGGAAAATTAATAAAACCAAAACAGTATTCTTCTTACAATAAACTGAAAAAATGAAGGAGAGGAAAAAAAAAATTAAGGGGATGATTTCTTAAGACTATTAAAGGGTATAGTAAAAGATTAACAACACAAAAGACATGATGGGGGGTAAGTTATACAATGCATCATATCAAGATAATTAATCAACAGTTTTACCCTCAAATGCCTGCTTGGGTATGTGGTTAATTTTCAAATGCTCAAATTAAAAAAAAAAAAAGTTCAACAATAATTTTGGTGTTATTCCATTTGATTTTGTTTGCAGAATGAGGCAGCAATGTATAATGAAACAAATTGACTCTTGGCTGACTGGGTAAGTGGTTTAGCCTCTCTGAGCCACATTTCTCTTAAATATAAAATGGGGTTTAAAAAAAGAAGTCCATTCGGAAGGTTTGTGATGTGGGTAAATGCTTTTAACTTATTACTTGAACCCATTGAAGGCAGGTACTCTGTCCTATTTGCCTTTTGTTCCCAGTACCTAGCCCAGAATCTGGTGCAAATAGACACTTGATAAATATCGATTCATTTTCTATTTCTTTTTATATAAATAAAACTCTTCTAGGCAGACCTTTGATTTTGATTCTGAGGCATATTTGGAATGAAAATATTTTAGAATCATACAGACAGAAGTTTGAATTTCAGCTACACATTTCCTAAATATATGGTATTAAGACAAAATTTGATTCTTATTTTCATTGATG
>NW_016895186.1:0-861 GCF_001698545.2 Rhinopithecus bieti | reverse complement strand
AAGTCAGCCCCGCCTTTGCCCAACTCAGTGGGTCTCCTTGAGAGAGGTTTGCAGTTTCAAGGATACTTTTCAGCCAGTCTGCTGCGAGATCCTGTGAAGGGGTGTGAAGGGTCTTCCTCTGTGACTGTAGATTGGCCAGTCTCTCCTTGTGTGTCTTAACAGTTTTCATTACACTTTATGTGAATTAATGCAAAACTGCTAGGTTTAAACTGCTCGCCATTTTAGGGATCCCTTCTGGATTTTACCTTCCTTAAGAGGAAATTTTCCTCCTTTCCTCAGTTCATCCTTTCTGCCTTGGCTTTGACGTGGTCTGGAGGCTACAGAGCCTCCTCCTGAGAGCCTCTCTCTGGTGTGTCTCTTGGTGTCTGTCCATCGCTCTCCTCTGGATCATTCCCTGTGGTTCCTGTTGGGCGTGGCTCCCATAAACGCACATAGCAGGGTCTGCTTTGTCTGCAACCTGATGCATTGTTATTTTCACCAAAACTCGCAGTCCAAACATAACATTTCCGGGCCACACTCTTTGTCAGAGTTCCAGGGGCGCAACCCTGGGGACCTGCTGGAAGGTGCCACTGTGACGTGTGCCTAGATGTGTTTTCCCTCAGTTACCACCGCGTTCCTGTGGTTCTGGTGGCTGGAGGGTGACCGTGTGCTTCATGAAGGGGTCCTTACTGCTTCCCATCCACCCTTTTCACGGAAAGCCCCTTGTCACATGTTTTCAGTGTTTCTAAGCGATTTTCTGCCGATCTTGTCTGCTAAGATTGTGGCAGTGTTTCCACAAATTTATAGCTGGCAGTGAATTGTCCCAAAGCAAATCAGACGGAATAAAATGTTTCCAACATTGTTCAAATGCTGACAACTTTT
>NW_016895185.1:0-1495 GCF_001698545.2 Rhinopithecus bieti | reverse complement strand
ACGAATACATCCACGAGGGTGTTTCCAAGCTGCGTAATGTAAAGAAAGCTTCACCTGTGTGAGATGAATAAACACAGCAAGAAGTAGATTCACCAAAAGCTTCTTTCCAGTTTTATCTGAACATATTTCCTTTTACATCATAGTCCTGAATGTGCTGCCGAAGGTCCCTTCGTGAATCTGTCCTAGACAGTTTCCAAGCTGCGTAATGTAAAGAAACCTTTATCTATTTGAGATGATTACACATATCACAGAGTAGTTTCCTAGAAAGCTTCTTTCCAGTTTTGTGTGAGGCTATTTCCCCTTTCACCATTGGCATCAACATGCTCCCGAATAGCACTTGGTACCTGTTTCTCCAAAATGGTTTCCCCGACGCTGTATGAGAAGAGAGGTGTAACACTGTGAGTGGAATTCACACGTCACAAAGCAATTCCTCGGAAAGCTTCCCTCCAGTTTCGGTCTGAACTTATTTCCTTTTCACCATAAGCCTAAAAGTGCTCCCGAATATCCCATCACACGCTGAACATACACAGGGTTAGAAACCTTTTCAATGAAAAGAGAGACTTAACTGAGTGAGAGGAATTAAGAAGACACAGAGCAGTTTCACCGAAATCTTCCTTCTGGATTTTATCAGAGGATATTTCTTTCTCCATATTCTAAGGATCATTCCCAAATGTCCTTGCTCAGATACCCCAAAACAGTGATTTCAAACTGCTCAATCCAAATAATGGTTTAAATCTATGAGACGAATACACACATCACAGAGCAGTTGCTCAGAGGGTTTCTCTGCAGCTTTCATCGGAAGACGTTTCCTTTCTCACTAAAACCTGCGGGTGTCACTAAATATCTCTTCACAAATTCTTCAAAGATAAAGTATCGAAACTGGGCAACATAGAGTAAGCATTAACTCTGTGAAGTGAATGCACATATCAGAGAGTACATTCTCAGAACGCTTCTTCCTCGATTTTATTTCAGTATATTTCACTATTCGCCATAGTCCTCAATGCCCTCCGAAATATCTCTTTTTTGCTTTCAGAGGAACAGTGTTCAAACACTGCCTTGTGAGAAAAGAGGTATAACTCTCTTAGTGGAATGCATAAATCACAAAGTAGTTTCCCAGAAATCTTCTATCCAGTTTTATCTGAAGGTATCTCCTCTTTCACTATAGACCTGAATATGTTCCGAACGTCTTTTCACGGATCTGTGCATGACGGAGTTTCCAAACTGCATTGTATAAGAAACGTTTTAACTATGCGAGATGAGTCAATATGTCTAACACAAAGCAGTATCACAGAAATCTTCTTTCAAGTTTCTGTCTGAGGATATCTCCTTTCTCACCATAGCTGTCCCTATACTCCCGAATGTCTCTGGGTAGCTGTTTCTCCAAAAGGGATTCCGGAATCCTCTGTGAGAAGAAAACTATATTTCTGTGAGTGGAATATCACTTTTCGGCTTCACAGGAACAGTATTCACACACTTCCTGGTGAGGAAAGTGGTG
>NW_016895184.1:0-475 GCF_001698545.2 Rhinopithecus bieti | reverse complement strand
AGATATGGTGAAAAGAGAGATATCCTCAGACAATAACTGTAAAGAAGATTTCTGTGAAACTGCTTTGCATTAGATATATTTTCTCATCTCGCATAGTTAAAACTTTTCTCATATTATGCAGTTTGGAAACTCCGTCATGCACAGATCCATGAAGAGATGTAAGGGAGCACTTTCACGCCTATGGAGAAAGGGCAGATATCTTCAGATTAAAACTGGATAGAAGCTTTCTGAGAAACTACTTTGTGATGTGTGCATTCCACTCAGGGAGTTATACCTCTTTTCTCACAAGCAGTGTTTGAACACTGTTCCTGTGAAAACGACAAAGTGATATTTCAGAGCGCATTGAGGACTATGGAGAATAGTGAAATATGCTGAAATAAAATCGAGGAAGAAGCGTTCCAAGAACTGCTCTCTGATACATGCATTCACTTCACAGAGTTAATGCTTATTATTTGTTGCCCAGTTTCGAAACTCT
>NW_016895182.1:0-342 GCF_001698545.2 Rhinopithecus bieti | reverse complement strand
CCAATGTGGATGGTGGTGTGGAGAGGTGGAGAGGTGAACCAATACCCAGGTCCTTGGATTTATTGTTGAACTGCTGGACTAACCAGTGCTGGCTCTTGCCCAAACTCTGAACTTCTTGTTTTGCAGTATTACAAAGTTGTTATTTAAAAGCTAGTATTAGTTGGAATTTGTTGCTTTTCTGAGGCCCTGTCCTGTGAGTTAGACAGGGAGACTCATGGTACTCTGGGGAAGCTAAAGATGGAGAAGAGTTTTGGAGTGCCTGGAGAAGAGGCCCTTTAATGGATCATTTAAGAAGAGGGTGCTACCGCTAGACCAGCCAGATTCGCTTCCTGGCTTTGTGAC
>NW_016895181.1:0-338 GCF_001698545.2 Rhinopithecus bieti | reverse complement strand
TAGTGTTAGCAAACTGCTCAATGAAAAGAACAGTGTAATTCTCTGACATGAATTCACACGCCACAAAGCAGTTTCTCTGAAAGTTTCTTTCTAGTTTTGCCTGAGGGTATTTCCTTTTCACACTAAGCTTCAATGGACTCCGAAATATGCCATTGTAGATTCCAAGAAATCAGTGTTAGCAGACTTCTCCATGAAAAAAGGTGTAACTCTGTGAGATGAATTCACACATCACAAAGAACTTTCTCAGAAAGCTTCTTTATAGTTTTATCTGAGGATATTTCCTATGTCACCATAGGCTTCAATGTGATCCAAAATATCCCTTCTCAGATTCCCCAAAA
>NW_016895180.1:0-424 GCF_001698545.2 Rhinopithecus bieti | reverse complement strand
ACCATAAAGATGAAAATAAACTTTTGAATTGAAATTGTATTTATTTCTGTCTACCCAATATTATTATTTAAAGTAATCTCCAAGCTAGTGAGCATAGCAGAGATGATTACTAAAATTTTACATACACTACAATATAGCTAAATTAACATACAATTTCAAACCATATATATTTATACATAATTTTATTTGAATTGGAATGCATATTTAAGCAATCTAAAACATACACACGCAATTTAAAGTAATTATATTCCTTCCTATATATGTTATTTCAATGTTCTTATAATAAAGTATGTGTGTACACACCTATGTAAAGTACATACATATTTGACCCTTCACATCTGTGTGTTCTGCATTCATGGATTCAAATCAATGATGGATTAAAAAAAAAAACATTTAGGAGAAAAAATTCCACAAAGATCCAAAA
>NW_016895179.1:0-425 GCF_001698545.2 Rhinopithecus bieti | reverse complement strand
ATTTCATCTCACACAGTTATACCATTTTTTCCATGGAGCAGTTTGCTAACACTGTTTTCATGGAATCTGCAAAGTGATATTTGGGAGTACATTGAGGCCTATACTGATAAAGCAAATATCCTCAGAAAAAATTTAGAAAAAAGCTTTCTGAGAAACTTATTTGTGATGTTTGAATTCACCTCACAGAGTTACACCTTTCTTTCCTTGAGCAGTCTGATAACACTGGTTTATTGGGATCTGTAGTAGGCTAATTTGGAGTGCCTTGAAACCTATGGTGACAAAGGAAATATCCTTAGATAAAATCCAAGAGCAAGCTTTCCGAGTATTTGCTTTGTGATGTGTGAATTCATCTCACAGAGTTACACTGTTCTTTTCATTGAGAAGTTTGCTAGCACTTCTTTCGTTTAATCTGCAATGGGATATTT
>NW_016895178.1:0-838 GCF_001698545.2 Rhinopithecus bieti | reverse complement strand
TGAGAAAGAAGCACCTTCGTATCCTGTGTGCTTCTAAACTTAGGTTGGGTTCCTTAGTGATTTTATTTATTTATACAAATTGAAGATCCATTTTAAATTTTGGAGGGTTACATTTAAAATTTCTTATTCAAAATCAAAACAGGACTGGGCGCCGTGGCTCATGCCTGTAATCCCAGCACTCTGTGAGGCCGAGGCAGGTGGATCACCTGAGGTCAGGAGTTTGAGACCAGCCTGGCCAACATGGTGAAACCCCGTCTCTACTAAAATACAAAAAATTAGCCAGACGTGGTGACACGCTCCAGTAGTGCCAGCTACTCCAGAGGCTTAGGCAGGAAAATCGCTTGAACCCGGAAGGCGGAGGTTGCAGTGAGCCACTGCACTCCAGTCTGGGTGACAAGAACGAAACTCCGTCTCAAAAAAAACAAAACAGGCCGGGTGCGGTGGCTCAAGCCTGTAATCCCAGCACTTTGGGAGGCCAAGACGGGCGGATCACAAGGTCAGGAGATCGAGACCATCCTGGCTAACCCGGTGAAACCCCGTCTCTACTAAAAAATACAAAAAACTGGCCGGGTGAGGTGGCGGGCACCTGTAGTCCCAGCTACTCGGGAGGCTGAGGCAGGAGAATGGCATAAACCCGGGAGGCAGAGCTTGCAGTGAGCTGAGATCCAGCCACTGCACTCCAGCCTGGGCGACAGAGCGAGACTCTGTCTTAAAAAACAAAAAACAAAACAACAAACAGTATAAAAGGGCATACAGCCCAATCTCTCTTCCATCCTTGCCAATTGCCCCATTCTCTCATCTCAGTGTACCACTTTTTTTTTTTTTTTGAGATGGAGTC
>NW_016895177.1:0-1486 GCF_001698545.2 Rhinopithecus bieti | reverse complement strand
GAGTGAAATAATTCATGTGTTGAGTTAAAAAAAACAAAACAAAACCTACAAACCTAAAATTCTGTACTCTGTGAAATTATCAAGAGAAACAATTTTATCAGAGTATAATCTGCTTTTTTTCTTAAACTTTTATTTTAGGTTCAGGGCTACAATGTATAGGTTATTAGGTAAACTGCATCTCATGGGGTTTGATATACAGACTACTTTATCCCCAGGTAATATGCATAGTACCCAATAGATAGTTTTCGATCCTTTCCCTCCTTCCATCCTCCACCCTCAAGGAGGTCCCAGTGTCTCTTGTTCCCTTCTTTGTATCCATGTGTTCTCAATGTTTAGGTCCCACTTATAAGTGAGAACACGCAGCATTCGGTTTTCTGTTCCTGTCTTAGTTTACTTAGGATAATGGCCTCTAGCTCCATCCATGTTGCTGCAAAGGACATGATCTCATTCTTTTATGGCTATATGTGTATATGTATCATGTATATGTACCACATTTTCTTTTCCAGTTCACTGTTGATAGACATTTAGGTTGACTCCATGTCTTTGCTGCTGTGAATAGTGCTGCAATGAACATACATGTGGATGTGTATTTATGGTAGAACGATTATAATTCTTTGGGTATATACCCAATAATGGGACTGCTGGGTTGAATGGTAATTCTGCTTTGAGTTCTTTGAGAAATCGTTACACTGCTGTCCACAATGGCTGAACTAATTTACATTCCCACCTGCAGTGCATGAGCATTCCCTTTTCTCTGCATCTCACCAGTATCTGTTATTTTTTGACTTTTAATAATAGCCTTTCTGACTGTTGTGAGATGGTACCTCATTGTGGTTTTGATTTCCATTTCTCTAATGATTAGTGATGCATTTTTTCATATGCTTGTTAGCTGTGTGTATGTCTTCTGCTTGGGTTTTATCAAAGCCTATCAGACCTGGGGAAGGAAAAGACAAGTCCAGCTGCCTCTAGTCTTCCACGCAGGAGAAGAGAAATACCCAACTCCAGCCCCTCTAGCCAGCCTGTCCCACCCTAAGGGGAAAACTGAGAAGCACTGGTGAAGTTCACAGTCCAGAGACATAGGCTCACCAAAAGACAGACCTCATCACGAAACTATAAAATCTCACCCCACAAAACATACCATAACACTGCATCATTAAAGTCCTGTATTTGTGCAGTTCCCTTTACCCAGTTACATCATGTCCACCTTTCAAGAAAATTATAAGACATACTAAGTGGCTAAGCAAACATCAGAATCAGAGTCAGATATGACAAAATGCTTTTCCAACCAGGAGTTTCAGAAAACTATAATATACTTAAGGCTTTAATAGAAAAAACAGACAACATGCAAAACAGATGAATAATATAAGAAGAGACATGAGAATTCTAAAACAAACAAAAAACAGAAAAGAAACAAAGATAAAATTACTATTTAATATAATAGAAATGGATCTGAAGGGCTCAATAGTAGACTGGACACAGCTGACAG
>NW_016895176.1:0-343 GCF_001698545.2 Rhinopithecus bieti | reverse complement strand
GTACACATTGTTACATTTCTTCCCAGCTATATAAACCCTTAGTTTTAGTCATTTAGGGAGATGGATTTGAGACTGAGCTCCCATCTCAGCAGCAGTAGCCGATTAAATCCTTCTTTCTTGGTGATACTTGTTGTCATCATGGTTGACTTTCTGTGCAGTGAGATGCAGGACCTAGACCAAAACCCCAATGTTTTGGTCATACAATAACTTAAAACAAAACCGAGGCGAGAACTCAGTAACCACAGATATTGTCGAATTAGTTTCCTCTTTGCTGCTTGCCTAACAAGCAGTGAAAACAACAATAACAACAACAACAACAACAACAAAAAAAAAAAAAAAAAAG
>NW_016895175.1:0-219 GCF_001698545.2 Rhinopithecus bieti | reverse complement strand
AGGCGGCTGGCTGCCTATTTTCTACTGAGATGTTGGTGTTTCTCTTACACAAATGTAAAATGCATTTATAAAGTCAGCCCTCTGTGAGGTGTATGTGTGTGTGAGTGTGAATTTTTTTTGTTTGTCATTTGACTTCATTTATAATATTTTTTATTTGTAGAAAATTCTTATTTTCCCCAATTAAATTTATTACCCACATCTCTTTCTGAATTTGTTTTC
>NW_016895174.1:0-219 GCF_001698545.2 Rhinopithecus bieti | reverse complement strand
ATCACCATCATCACCACCGTCACCACCATCACCATCATCACCACCATCACCACCATCACCATCATCACCACCACCATCACACCACCATCACCATCATCATCATCACCACTATCATCACCATCACTGTCATCCCCACCATCATATCACCATCACCATCATCAGCAACATCATCACCACCATCACCATCATCACCACCACCATCATCATCACCATTATCAT
>NW_016895173.1:0-831 GCF_001698545.2 Rhinopithecus bieti | reverse complement strand
CCTTTCCTTACACCTTATATAAAATTAACTCAAGATGAATTGAAGACTTAAATGTAAAACCATAAAACCCTAGAAGAAAACCTAGGCAATGCCTTTCAGGACATAGGCATAGGCAAAGACTTCATGACTAAAACACCAAAAGCAATGGCACCAAAAGCCAAAATAGAAAATGGTATCTAAGGAAACTAAAGAGCTTCTGCACAGCAAAATAAACCATCATCAGATTGAACAGGCAACCTACAGAATGGGAGAAAATTTCTGCAATATATCCATCTGACAAAGAGCTAATATGCAGAATCTACAAGGAACTTAAATAAATTTACAAGAAAAAAAAACAAACAACCCTATCAAAACGTGGGCAAAGGATATGAACAGATACTTCTCAAAATATGTCATTTATGTGGCCAACAAGTAAATGAAAAAAAGCTCATCATCACTGGTCATTAGAGAAATGCAAATCAAAACTACAATGTGATCAGATCCCAGAGAGGATGTGGAGAAATAGGAATGCTTTTACACTGCTGGTGGGAGTGTAAATTAGTTCAACCACTGTGGAAGACAGTGTGGCAATTCCTCAAGGATCTAGAACCAGAAATACCATTTGACCCAGCAATCCCACTACTGGGTATATACCCAAAGGATTATCAATCATTCTACTATAAACATATATGCACACATATGTTTATTGCAGCACTGTTCACAATAGCAAAGACTTGGAACCAACCCAAATGCCCATCAATGATAGACTGTTTAAAGAAAATGTGGCATATATATACCTTGGAATACTATGCAGCCATAAAGGATGAGTTCATGTCCTTTGCAGAGACACGG
>NW_016895172.1:0-1128 GCF_001698545.2 Rhinopithecus bieti | reverse complement strand
AATCAATGTGTAAAATTCACAAGCATTCCTATACATCAATAACAGACAAACAGAGAGCCAAATCGTGAGTGAACTCCCATTCATAATTACTTCAAAGGGAATCAAATACCTATGAATACAACTTACAAGGGAGGTGAAGGACCTCTTCAAGGAGAGCTACAAACCACTGCTCAAGGCAATAAGAAAGAACACAAACAAATGGAAAACATTCCATGCTCATGGATAGAAAGAATCAATATCGTGAAAATGGCCATACTGCCCAAAGTAATTTACAGATTCAATGCTATTCCCATCAAGCTACCGTTGACTTTCTTCACAGAATTAGAAAAAATTACTTTAAATTTCACATGGAACAAAAAAGAGCCCATATAACCAAGGCAATCCTAAGCAAAAGAGCAAAGTTGGAGGCATAATGCTACCTGACTCCAAACTATACTACAAGGCTATAGTACCCAAAACAGCATGGTACTGGTATCAAAACAGATATATAGACCAATGGAACAGAACAGAGATCTCAGAAAAAATACCACACATCTATAACCCTCTGATCTTTGTCAACCCTGACAAAACAAGTAATGGCGAAAGGATTCCCTAGGTAATAAATGGTGTTGAGAAAACTGGCTAGCCACATGCAGAAAACTGAAACTGCACTCCTTCCTTAGACCTTATACAAAATTAACTCAAGATGGATTAAAGACTTAAACATAAGACCTAAAACCATAAAATCCCTAGAAGAAAACCTAGGCAATACCATTCAGGACATTGGCATGGGCAAAGACTTCATGACTAAAACACCAAATGCAATGGCAACAAAAGCCAAAATTGACAAATGGGATCTAATTAAACTAAAGAGCTTTGGCACACCAAAAGAAACTAATATCAGAGTGAACAGGCAAGCTACAGAATGGGAGAAAGTTTTGCAATCTAGCCATCTGACAAAGCACTAATATCCTAAATCTACAAGGAACTTAAACAAATTTACAAGAAAAAAAAAAACCATCAAAAGTGGGCTAAGGTTATGAACAGACACGTCTTAAAAGAAGACATTTATGTGGCCAAGAAACATATGAAAAAAAGCTCATCATTGCTGATCTTTAGAGAAATGCAAATCAAAACCACAATGAGATA
>NW_016895171.1:0-405 GCF_001698545.2 Rhinopithecus bieti | reverse complement strand
CACGTGCATTTACACACATCACACATGCACCTACACCACACACGCACCCTCACACATCTCACATGCACACCCACACATCTCACATGTGCACTCACATCTCACACGCTCACTCACACACGTATCACACGCACCCACAATTTCACACACCCACACATCTCACATGCGCACCCACACATCTCACACGTGCACTCACATCTCACATGCACACCCACACACATCTCATATGTGCACCCACACACCTCACATGCTCACTCACATCTCACATGCACCCACACACATCTCACACGTGCACCCACGCATCTCACTTGTGCCCCTCACACATCTTACACGTGCACTCACACATCTCCCATGCACACCCACACACATCTCACACGTGCACTCACATCTCACACACACACCCACACA
>NW_016895170.1:0-830 GCF_001698545.2 Rhinopithecus bieti | reverse complement strand
TTGCCCTGGCCAGAACTTCCAATACTATGTTGAATAGGAGTGAGAGAGAGCATCCTTGTCTTGTGCTGGTATTCATAGGGAATGCCTCCAGTTTTTTACAATTCAGTATGATACTGGCTGTGGGTTTGTCATAAATAGCACTCATTATTTTGAGAAATGTTCCATCAATACCTAGTTTATTGAGAGTTTTAGCATGAAGAGCTGTTGAATTTTGTTGAAGGCCTTTTCTGCATCTATTAAGATAATCATGTGGTTTTGTCATTGGTTCTGTTTATATGAAGGATTACGTTTATTGATTTGTATATGTTGAACCAGCCTCACATCCCAGGGATGAAGCCAACTTGATCGTGGTGGATGTGCTGCTGGATTCGGTTTGCCAGTGTTTTATTGAGGATTTTCAAATCGATGTTCATTAGGAATATTGGCCTGGAATTTTCTTTTTTTGTTGTGTCTCTGCCAGGTTTTGGTATCAGGATAATGCTGGCCTCATAAAATGAGTTAGGGAGGAGTCCCTCTTTTCTGTTGTTTGGAATACTTTCAGAAGGAATGGTGCCAGCTCTTCTTTGTACCTGTGGTAGAATTCGGCTAGGAATTCAACTGGTCCTGGACTTTTTTCGGTTGACAGGCTATTAATTGCTGTCTCAATTTCAGAACTTGTTATTGGTCTATTCAGGATTCGACTTCATCCTGGTTTAGTCTTGGGAGGGTGTATGTATCCAAGAACTTATCCATTTCTTCTAGATTTTCTGGTTTATTTGCATAGAGGTTATTCTTTGATGTAGTTTGTATTTCTGTGGGATCAGTGGTGATATCCCCTTTATCATTTTTTA
>NW_016895169.1:0-425 GCF_001698545.2 Rhinopithecus bieti | reverse complement strand
GAATCCACACATAAGAAAGAAGTTTCACAGATAGCTTCATTCTAGCTTTTATTTTGTGATATTCAATTTTTCATTTCAGGTGTCAATGAGTTCCAAAATTTCTCTTCACAGATACTACAAAAAGATTATTTCCAACCTGCTGAATCAAACCAACATACTACCCTGTGAGATAGTCCACACATCACAAAGCAGTTTCACAGACAGCTTCTTTCTAGTTTTTATCTGTGGATATTATGTTTTTCACCATAGGAAAAAATGGATTCTCAAATGTCCCTTTGCAGATTCTACAAAAAAAGTGTTTTCAACCTACTGAATCAAAAAAAGTTTTATGTCTGTGAGATAAATCTACACATCACAAAGCAGTTTCACAGACAGCTTCTTTCCAGTTTATTTCTAGGGACATTCAGTTTTTTACCACATACTGC
>NW_016895168.1:0-340 GCF_001698545.2 Rhinopithecus bieti | reverse complement strand
CCCCAAGTTATTATTTTACCTATTTCCCAACTTTTGTTATCAGATCTCTCCACCAAACCAGTTGTTCTGCTTCTGTCTTTGCAGCTGGTTTCTGTAGATGCTGTTCAGCTGCTGAGAGCATCTGGCCTTTAGGCAGCCTCAAAAAATTTAAAGTCAATAATGCAAGATTCAATTGCATACGGGGTATCCCATAGTCCCTGTTTTCCCCCCCTCTGCTTTTGCAACTGCTGTTTCAGGGAGAGATTCATTCTTTCCACTATGGCTTGTCCTTGAGAATTATATGGGATTCCAGTAATATGTTTAATATTCCATATAGAGAAAATGTAGCTAGAGCTTAGCT
>NW_016895167.1:0-221 GCF_001698545.2 Rhinopithecus bieti | reverse complement strand
ACCATCCTGGCTAACACGGTGAAACCCCGTCTCTACTAAAAAATACAAAAAAACTAGCCGGGCGAGGTGGCGGGCGCCCGTAGTCCCAGCTACTCGGGAGGCTGAGGCAGGAGAATGGCGTAAACCCGGGAAGCGGAGCTTGCAGTGAGCTGAGATCTGGCCACTGCACTCCAGCCTGGGCGACAGAGCGAGACTCGGTCTCAAAAAAAAAAAAAGAAAAA
>NW_016895166.1:0-218 GCF_001698545.2 Rhinopithecus bieti | reverse complement strand
GCTGAACATAGACCCTTATCAGTGGTTCTGCTTTTGCCCTTTGTCCTGTTCCCTCAGAAGCATGTGATCTTTGTTAGACCCTTATTAGTGGTTCTGCTTTTGCCCCTTGAAGCATGTGATCTTTGTACCTACTCCCTGTTCTTACACCCCTCCCCTTTTGAAACCCTTAATAAAACTTGCTGGTCTGAGACTTAGGTGAGCATCATGGTCCTACCGAT
>NW_016895165.1:0-339 GCF_001698545.2 Rhinopithecus bieti | reverse complement strand
ATGACTCAGAAATTTTAAAGAAGCAAAACCTTTTATAATCCTTTTGAATTTAGTTAATATGTTTACACAGAGAACATCTTCTGCAAGATTAATTTCCACAACTTTTCCACCACTTGTTTGAACCTTCAACTTTCCCTATCTAACTGAAAACAATCCTTCAACTCTAGGCAAAAGTTTACATTTTCATGCCTTCTTATAGCCTTTTAAATAAAACACATTTTACTGTTTTATACCTTTTGCATGTAAATTTATTTTCAGTAGTTTCGATTGCATGTTATAATAGTAACTTCTACCAATTGTTGACTTTAAGGTAAAACTTGGTAAGTTGCTTTAATTGTG
>NW_016895164.1:0-420 GCF_001698545.2 Rhinopithecus bieti | reverse complement strand
ACTGCACTCCAGCCCGGATGGCAGAGGGAGACTCCATCTCAAAAGTAAAACAAAATAAATCAAAGTAACTGGAAAGTCAGAGGATTTAAGTCCACTGCCCCAAAATCTACAGCCCACACCAGGATATGAACCTAAATCTCTCTGGCTTCAAAACCCTGCCCTAATCATTTCACTATACCACCAATCCAAGGAAAAGTTAAGGTATCTTAGTCAGATAAAAGTGGCAAATTAGACTGAGGGCGGTGACTCACACCTGTAATCCCAGCACTTAGGAAGTCCGAGGCGGGCAGATCACGAGGTCAGGAGATCAAGACCATCCTGGCTAAATGGTGAAACCCCAACTCTACTAAAATAATATAAAAAATTAGTCAGTGTGGTGACACATGCCTGTAGTCCCAGCTACTCAGGAGGCTGAGTCAG
>NW_016895163.1:0-1487 GCF_001698545.2 Rhinopithecus bieti | reverse complement strand
TGCATGTTCTCACTCGTAGGTGGGAATTGAACAATGAGAATGCACACTTGTCTTGTTTCAGTTCTCAAGGGTAGTGTTTCCTGCTTTTGCCCATTCAGTATGATCATGGCTGTGGGTTTGTCATAGATGGTTTTATTATTTTGTGGCATATTCTTTCAGTGCTTAGTTTATTGAGGGTTTTAGCATAAAGGATATTGAATTTTATAGAAAGCCTTTTCTGCAACTATTGAGATGATAATATAATTTTGTTTTAGTTCTGTTTGATGAATCATATTTATTGATTCGTATATGTTGAACAAAACTTATATCCTACTTGATCTTGATCATGGTTCATAAGCTCCTTTATGTCCTGCTGAATTCAGTTTGTTTGTATTTTCTTAAGAAGTTTTGCATCTATGTTCATCAAGAACATTGGCTTGAAGTTGTTTTCATTATTTTTTTTTTCTGCCAGGTTTTGGTATCAGAATGATGCTGTTCTCATAGAATCCATTGAGAAGTCTCTTCTCCTCAAGTTTTGGAATAGTTTCAGTAGGAATTGTACTAGCTCTTCTTTGTACATCTGCTAGAATTCTGCTGTAAATCCATCTAGTCCTGGGCTTTTTTTGGTTGGTAAGCTACTTATTGCTAATTCAATTTCAGTACTTATTATCAGTGTGTTAATGGTTTGAATTTCTTCCTGACTCACTCTTGGGAGGTAAATTTATTCACTTCTTGTAGTTTTCTAGTTTGTATGCAGAGGTGTTTGTGATAGTCTCTGGTGGTTTTATCTGTTTCTGTGGAGTCAGTGGTGATATCTCTTTTGCCATTTCTTATTATGTTTATATGGATCTTCTCTGTTTTTTGCCATTAATCTAGCTAGTGGTCTTAATATCTTATTTAGTCTTTAAAAAATTATACTTTTGTTAATCTTTGTATGGGTTTCTACATCTGATTGTCATTCAGTTCAGCTCTGATTTTGGTTATTTCTTGTCTTCTGAAAGCTTTACAGTTGGTTTGCTCCTGTTTTCCTGTTCCCCGAGGTGCAATACTAAGTTGTTAACATGAGATTTTCTAACTTTTGATGCAGGCATTTAGCACTCTAAACTTTCCTCTTAACATTCCTTTTGCTGTGTCCCAAAGATTCTGGTATGGTGTGTCTTTGTTCTCATTAGTTTCATAAAATTTCTTGATTTACTTAATGTAATTGCTTTCTCAGAATTCATTCAGGAGCAGTTTGTTTAATTTCCATGTAATTGTAAGGTTTTGAGCAATCTTCTTGATATTTATTTATTTATTTTTTTAAATTATACTTTAAGTTCCATGTGCACAAAGTGCAGGTTTGTTACATATGCATACATGTGCCATGTCGATGTGCTGCACCCTTTAACTCATCATTTACATTAGGTATATCTCCTAATGCTATCTTCCTCCCCTTCCCCATCCCAGGACAGGTCCCAGTGTGTGATGTTTCCTACCCTGTGTCCAAGTGTTCTCATTGTTCAATTCCC
>NW_016895162.1:0-342 GCF_001698545.2 Rhinopithecus bieti | reverse complement strand
CTTTCTTTCATTCGTTCTTCTTTCTTTTTTTTTTTGACAGGGTCTTCTCTGCCACCCAGGCTGGAGTGTAGTGATGCTACACGTCTCACTGCAACCTCTATCTCCCTAGCTCAAGTGATCCTCCCACCTCAGCCTCCCAAGTAGCTGGGACCACAGGCGCATGCCACCATGCCTGGTTAATTTTTTGTAGAGATGGGGCCTGTGTTGCCCTGGGCAAGCTGGTCTCCAATTCCTAGGCTCAAGCAATCCTCCTGCCTCAGCCTCCCAAAGTGCTGGGATTACAGGCGTGAGCCACCACGTCTGTCCTTAGAGACATTGTTTCTAAGTAAGCCACAGAAATAC
>NW_016895161.1:0-832 GCF_001698545.2 Rhinopithecus bieti | reverse complement strand
CCCCAACACCTGACAGGTCCCAGTATGTGATGTTCCACTACCTGTGTCCATGTGTTCTCACTGTTCAACTCCCACTTGTGAGTGAGAACATGTGATGTTTGGTTTTCTGTTCCTGTGTCAGTTTGCTGAGAATGATGGTTTCCGCTTCATCGATGTCTCTGCAAAGGACATGAACTCATTCTTTTTTATGGCTGCACAGTATTCCATGGTGTACATGTGCCATATTTTCTTTATCCAGTCTATCATTGATGGGCAGTTGGGTTGGTTCCAAGTCTTTGCTATTGTAAATAGTGCTGCAATAAACCTACATCTGCATGTGTCTTTATAGTAGAATGATTTGTAATCCTTTGGGTATATACCCAGTAATGGGATTGCTGGGTCAAATGGTATTTCTAGTTCTAGATCCTTGAGGAATTGCCAGACTGTCTTCCAAAATGGTTAAGCTAATTTACATTCCCACCAACAGTGTAAAAGCATACCTATTTCTCTGCATCCTCGCCAGCAACTGCTGTTTCCTGACTATTTAATGATCTCTATTCTAACTGGCATGAGATGGTATCTCATTTTGGTTTTGATTTGCATTTCTCTAATGACCAGTGATGATGAGATTTTTTTCATGTATTTGTTGGTTCTATAAATGTCATCTTTTCAGACGTGTCTGTTCATATCCTTTGCCCACTTTTGACAGGGTTGTTCATTTCTTATAAATTTGTTTAAGTTCCTTGTAGAATCTGGATATTAGACCTTTGTCAGATGGGCAAATTGCAAAAATTTTCTCCCATTCTGTAGTTTGTCTGTTCACTCTCATGATAGTTTCTTTTGCTGAGCAGAA
>NW_016895160.1:0-338 GCF_001698545.2 Rhinopithecus bieti | reverse complement strand
CTAATGCATGCTGGGCTTAATACCTACGTGATGGGTTGATAGGTGTATCAGAGCAGCATGGCACACATTTACCTATGTCACAAACCTGCACATCCTGCACACATTTACCTATGTCACAAACCTGCACATCTGCACACATTTACCTATGTCACAAACCTGCACATCCTGCACATGTACCCTGGAACTGAGAATTTAAAAAAATTTTATGTAAGATTTTTTTTCCCCTTTAGGATAATTTTTTTTTAATTCTTACTTTACTCCACCTCTCTCTCTCTCTCTCTCTCTCTCTCTCTTTTTTTTTTTTTCCCCCCCCCTTTCTCTCTCTCTCTCTCTTTCTC
>NW_016895159.1:0-628 GCF_001698545.2 Rhinopithecus bieti | reverse complement strand
ACAAGATTATATATTTTCATATATTTAAATTAAATTAAATATTTTAACATATAACTCATAGCAAAATGTTGTTACAAACTTCATGAACTGTTTATTATTTAGGATAAATAAGTCAGTCAGAAAATAGTGTAAAATACTGATATTATAATAGTTACAATAATGTTCTCAATTATGTTCAATTATATTTCTGTAATGGTAGTTTTATCAACAATTCTTTTGGTTATGCTTTATTTTACTTAGTATTTACTTATTTTAACTTTTATTTTAAGTTCAGGGGTACATGTGCAGTTTTGTCACATAGGTAAATTTGTGTCACAGAGGTTTGTTGTACAGATTATTTCATCACCCAAGTATTAAGCCTACTATCCAATCGTTATTTTCTTGATCTTCTCTCTCCTCCTACCCTTCATCCTCAGGTTTTGATTTCCATTTCTCCAATGACAAGTGATGATGAGCTTTCTTCATATGTTTGTTGGCCACATAAATGTCTTCTTTTGAAAAGTGTCTGTTCATATCCTTCACCCACTTTTGTTGGGGTTGTTTTTTCCTTGAAAATTTGTTTAAGTTTCTTGTAGATTCTGAATGTTATCCCTTTTCAGATGGATAGATTGCAAAAATTTTCTCCCAT
>NW_016895157.1:0-339 GCF_001698545.2 Rhinopithecus bieti | reverse complement strand
CAGAGAACCTCGATTCCTACCCAGTGACATCCCACAGACCCCATGCCCCCATCACTGTCTCCTCACAGACCCCTCATACCCCACTGTCTCCTAACAAACGCTCACCCAACTCACTGTCTCCTTATAACTCTCACACCACTCAGTGTCTCCTCACAATCCATACCCCACTCAGTGCCTCCTCGCAAACCCTCACCCACTCGGTGTCTCAACAAAAACCCTCACCCCACTCAGTGTCTCCTCACACACTCCTCACGCCGCAATCATTGTCTCCTCAAAAGCCCTCACCCCAATCAGTGTCTCCTCACACCCCTCACCCCACTCAATGTCTCCTCAGACCCT
>NW_016895156.1:0-834 GCF_001698545.2 Rhinopithecus bieti | reverse complement strand
CTCAGAGTGAAACATTTTAGTAATCTATAACTGTGAATACTTTCCACACTAATTTATCACAAGCCATTATCAATACATTTTCCAGAATTTTCAAGGGGAATCTGGTGGGATGAATAGTTTCCCCTGAATAGTCACATCTCCCTGAAACCTTGAATGTCACCAGATTTGGAAATAGGGTCTTTGAAGACGTAATTCGTTAAGGATTTCAAAATGACATCACCATGAATTTAGGGTGGGCTCTAAATCCAAAGATTGGTGTCCTTAAAAGAAAAGAGAGGACACAGAAAGACACACAAAGAAGAGGGTTATGTGAGGTCAGGAGCATATGTTGAAATTGTGCTGCTTGAAATCAAGGAACTCCTGGGGCTACCAGAAGCTGGAAGAGGCAAGGAAGAATTCTTCCCCAGAGCCTTCAGAGGGATAATTGAACTTGATTTGGACACCTAGCCTCCAGATTTGTGACAGAATAAATGTCTATTAAGCCACCCAGCTTGTGATAATTTGTTATATCTGTGCTAGGAGATAATTGCAGGGAGCATGGTTGTTATTATCCTATATTGCCAAGTGCATACAAAATTTGGTTTAGCATCCACTGGTCTCCTAGAGACATGTCAATCTTAAAGGATGCTAAAAGCTGGCAGGCTTTAGGTCCAAAGATTGACTAGAAGATTTCAAGCCAAATACACAGCAGCACAGGTCTGAGGGGCGTGGTGGGGGGAAATCTTTTAAAGTCAACGATGAATTTTCTAGTTACTGTCGAGTCATGCTTTATAGATGACCCCAACAGCTCACCCTTGAAGTTTTAACATTATGAACCTCATACATTTTAAAGAT
>NW_016895155.1:0-339 GCF_001698545.2 Rhinopithecus bieti | reverse complement strand
GGGTAGTTTACTTCACCTTGTTACCCTTATTTCCTTCTAGGTATAAACTGTGTGTGTGTGTGTGTTTTCATGCATGTCTGTGCATGTGTGTATGCATGCATGTGTTTGTTGGTGACTAGGAATGCTGAAATACTGGAGTTTAGAGTAGGCTTGGGCAGTGGGAGGGGAAATGGAGAAATAGGAGTCTGTTCCTTCTTTCTGAAGTGATGGAAATGTTCTAAAATTGATTACAGTGATGGTTGCACACCATTGATTATATTTTAAAAAACACGAATTGTACATTTTAAAGGGTTGAATTGTATGGAATTTGAATTAGATCGCAATAAAGCTATTACCTTT
>NW_016895154.1:0-339 GCF_001698545.2 Rhinopithecus bieti | reverse complement strand
CCAACAACATGAATGAACCTGGAGGACATTATGCTAAGTGAAATAAACTAGACTCAGAAAGACAAATACTGCATGATCTCACTTATATGTGGAGTGTAAAAAAGTTGAACTTTATAGAGGCAGAGAGTAGGATAGTGGTTACCAGTGCCCTGGGGTGAGAAGAATGGGGAAATGCTGGTCAAAGGGTGTGAAGTTTCAGTTAGACGGGAGGAGTGAGCTCTGGAGACCTATTGTACATCATGGTGGGTATAGTTAATAACAATGTATTGTGTTCTTAAAAATTGCTAAGAGAGGCCGGGCGCGGTGGCTCAAGCCTGTAATCCCAGCACTTTGGGAGGC
>NW_016895153.1:0-221 GCF_001698545.2 Rhinopithecus bieti | reverse complement strand
ATGTGTGTATGTGTATGTGTGTATGTGTGTATATGTGTGTGTGTGTATGTATGTGTGTGTGTGTATATGTGTGTATGTGTATGTGTGTGTATGTGTGTATATGTGTATGTGTGTGTATATATGTGTGTGTATATGTGTGTATGTGTGTATATATGTGTGTATGTGTGTATGTATGTTTATGTGTGTATGTGTATATATGTGTGTATGTGTGTGTATATATG
>NW_016895152.1:0-838 GCF_001698545.2 Rhinopithecus bieti | reverse complement strand
TTCAACATACACAAATCAATAAATGTAATCCATCACATAAACAGAACCAATGACAAAACCACATGATTATCTCAATAGAGGCAAAAAAGTCCTTTGATAAAATTCAACACCCCTTCATGCTAAAACTTTCAATAAACTAGGTATCAATGAAATATAGGTCAAAATAATAAGAGCTATTTATGACAAACACACAGCTAATAACATACTGAATGGGCAACAGCAGGAAACATTCTCTTTGAAAACTCGCACAAGACAAGGTTGCCCTCTCTCACCACTCCTATTTAACATAGTATTGGAAGTTCTGGTCAGGGCAATCAGGCAAGAGAAAAAAATAAAGGGTATTCAAATAGGAAGCAAGGAAGTCAAATTATCTACGTGTAGATGACATGATTGTACATTTAGAAAACCCCATCGTCTCAGCCCAAAATCTCCTTCAGATGATAAGCAACATCAGCAAAGTCTCACGATATAAAATCAATGTGCAAAATCACAAGCATTCCTATACATCAATAATAGACAGAGAGCCAAATCATGAGTGAACTCCCATTCACAATTGTTACAAAGAGAATAAAATAGCTAGGAATACAACTTACAAGTGATGTGAAGGACCTCTTCAAGGTGAACTACAAACCACTACTAAAGGAAATAAGAGAGGACACAAACAAATGGAAAACATTCCATACTCATGGATAGGAAGAATCAATGTTGTGACATGCTGCCCAAAGTAATTTATAGATTCAATGCTATTCCCATCAAGCTACCAATGACTTTCTTCACGGAATTAGAGAAAACTACTTTAAATTTCATATGGAACCAGAAAAGATCCTGTATAGCCAAG
>NW_016895151.1:0-208 GCF_001698545.2 Rhinopithecus bieti | reverse complement strand
TTTACGCCATTCTCCTGCCTCAGCCTCCCGAGTAGCTGGGACTACAGGCGCCCGCCACCTCGCCTGGCTAGTTTTTTGTATTTTGTATTTTTTTAGTAGAGACGGGGTTTCACCGTGTTAGCCAGGATGGTCTTGATCTCCTGACCTCGTGATCTGCCCGTCTCGGCCTCCCAAAGTGCTGGGATTACAGGCTTGAGCCACCGTGCCC
>NW_016895150.1:0-399 GCF_001698545.2 Rhinopithecus bieti | reverse complement strand
GGGTGTTTTTTAGTTCATGTACATAGGCTCAGCCATTGTTCCCAGCACCCTGCTCTGGCAGCAAGGCCTCCTGGCTTTACCCACACGCATAGTGAGTAAATTGACCTTCCCCAACACTAAAACCTTATTTATAGCCCACCTCTTAGCTAGGCTTAGCCTATACCTTCATGGTAAGTTATCCTTTGAGACCAGTGTCCATCTTTTCTCTAGCAAATGTTAGTTGGATTGTACTCAACAGTCAGGGAAATTCAAATAATGTTGCAGGAAGAGAGCAGAGGTCCCTTTGCCTTTTGTTATCACATCTGTACCTTGAGGCTTTTTTCTGTCCTGTGTCGCAGCTATTGTTAGATAGCAGAAGGCTCCACATTATCCTTCAATAGAGTAATGGGCACCAACTTG
>NW_016895149.1:0-339 GCF_001698545.2 Rhinopithecus bieti | reverse complement strand
AATATTAAAAAAATAATTGGGGCCGGGCGCGGTGGCTCAAGCCTGTAATCACAGCACTTTGGGAGGCCGAGACGGGCGGATCACGAGGTCAAGAGATCGAGACCATCCTGGCTAACACAGTGAAACCCCGTCTCTACTAAAACATACAAAAAAACTAGCCGGGCGAGGAGGCGGGCGCCTGTAGTCCCAGCTACTCGGGAGGCTGAGGCAGGAGAATGGCGTAAACCCGGGAGGCGGAGCTTGCAGTGAGCCGAGATCCGGCCACTGCGCTCCAGCCTGGGCGACAGAGCGAGACTCCGTCTCAAAAAAAAAAAAAAAAAAAAAAAAAAAAAAAAAAAA
>NW_016895148.1:0-1342 GCF_001698545.2 Rhinopithecus bieti | reverse complement strand
TAATACCCTGAATTGGCCAGGCATGGTGGCTCATGCCTGTAATCCCAGCACTTTGGGAGGCAAGGAAGGTGGATCACGAGGTCAGGAGATCAAGACCATACTGGCTAACACGGTGAAACCCCGTCTCTACTAAAATACAAAAAAAAAATAGCCAGGTGTGGTGGCATTTGCCTGTAGTCCCAGCTACTCGGGAGGCTGAGGCAGGAGAATCGCTTGAACCCGGGAGGTAGAGGTTGCAGTGAGCCAAGATCGCACTCCAACCGGGGTGACAGCAAGACTCCATCTCAAAAAATTTAAAAAAAAATGCCCTGAATTTTGGAGGAATCTCTTTTGCTGACCCTGTTCTCAGCCCCTGAATTTAGCACAAGCCAAGCAACATTGTCCAGTCCCCTGGGATGCAGTGATTGGTTCAGAGATGAGCATGTGAAGTCTATCACAGTGGACTTCAGGATCCTGGTATGGAATTGGGATGTGAATAAGGAAGCAAGTCTTATCAGAATCTGCTGGCAGACATGAGGGCATCATCCTCAGAATAAGTCCAACATTAGAGGAAGCAAAATGAGAGACCAAGAGAAACCAGGTCCTTGCTGAGACTGTTAAGTAGCTGGATCAAGCTTCACCTGAAAGCAGCCCTACCTTTCCAGTCAGACAGACTTAGGTTAAGTCTCAGCTCTATCACTTGTGTGCTGTGTGACTATGGGCAAATTATTTACTCTGTTAGGATGTCAGTTTCCTCCTGTAAAATGGGGATCCTAGCAGAATGCCTGCTTTATAAGGTTGTTATGAAGATAAACAAGTTAATACATACATAGTTGTTAGAAGTGCCTGGCATATTGTAAACCCTCAATAAATTTTATTTTATTTTTTTGAGACAGAGTCTCGCTCTGTCACCTGGGCTGGAGTGCAATGGCTCGATCTTGGCTCACTGCAACCTCCACCTCCGGGGTACAAGTGATTCTCCTACCTCAGCCTCCCAAGTAGCTGGGATTAGAACTGCCCGTCACCACACCCGGCTAATTTTGTATTTTAGTAGAGATGGGGTTTTGTCATGTTGGCCAGGTTGGTCTCAAACTCCTGACCCCAAGTGATCCACCTGCCTTGGCCTCCCAAAGTGCTGGTATTACAGGTGTGAGCCACTACACCCACCTTCAATAAATTTTAGCTATTATGGTTAGCACTGAGCCACTAGAACAAACCTTACCTGAACTGAAACTCTCCTTTGAACTTCACTGTTATAGGAATCCAATGGATTCTGTTTTTTTTTTTTTTTTTTTTTTTGAGACAGAGTTTCACTCTTTTGCTCAGGCTGGAGTGTAATGGCACAATCTTGGCTCACAACAAC
>NW_016895146.1:0-2622 GCF_001698545.2 Rhinopithecus bieti | reverse complement strand
ATAAAATATCTTACAATTAATTTTATAAACCTTCCACAACTTGTTCAAATCTCTAGCTTTATTTAATTTGAAACAATCCTTTAACCCTCTAACCTAGGCAAAATTTACATTCCCATACCTTCTTATAATCTCTTGCAAAACACATTTTATTCTACTTAAACATTTTGCATGTAAACTTATTTTTTCAGTAGTCTCAATTACATATTACAATGTTAACTCTTGGAGACTTTTACTTTTGGTGAAAACCTTGGTAAGTAAGGGATTCTAATTATGTACTAGGCATGGAGCCTAGCCTGGGACACACCAGGCAGAAGTGCAGAAAAGGGCTGACTCTCCTGCACAGCTAGGGGAATGGCTAACCAGTCCACATATCCCCAGGTCTTATCTAGAATCTAGTATCTCCAAGGCAAGTAAATTGAACAATTTTCAGCAGCCTAGGAAGCAGTTTATAACCTTAAAGCATTTAGTAAACTTAGTATCTGACCTGCATAATTTAGACCAAATGTCTTTACTTCCCCAATAATTTTAAAACTATCTTTATTTCCCCAAGATTACTTAAGTCACATGAACTAAAAGGCATTAACACTTTATTTTGCTTTAAAATATTTAAGTTCTTATTTTGTTTAAGCCAATAAATTAGAGCTCTTTTATATAAACTTTATCCACAACAATATACAATTACACAGACAGATGGAAGATTATTACAGTAGCTGAAAGATTTTCATTCATCTGTTTTAAGTTTCTCACCCAGTTATCTGCTTTTGGTGGAGTCCTTGGAAGAACAGGGCCAGGAAAGGGGTTTCTGGTGCCTCCTGTTTTCACATGGAGTCCAGGCTGTTCAAGCCTAAATATCCACTTTTAATTAAGCTTGCTTTTAACCATAGCATAATTTAATAAAGCCCTTTTAAAATTTCTTATTACCCGATTTTAGCCAGGCCAAACGGCTGATATTTCTGGCTTTTGAATTTTACCAAAGGTAACCTCCCAGGTGCTCAGAGAAAGGAAAATATAAGATAGTCTGTGCAGGTAAAGACAACAGGTCTGGCAGATATTAAACCAGAAAGGACTTACTTCCTAAGCAGGGAATCCCACCCCAGACCACCATTGCGAAAGGGCAAGAACGGAGCTACTGAGCTATAGCACAGGACAGTCTCTATCACACTTCCCTGCAGGAGTCTAGAGTAGTTAATTTTGAGCTTGTAAAGATTTTAACTACTCAAGATAACTTTTAGAGCTAACTATGACATAAACCCTAGAATTTCTATTCCCTGGAAGGCGGAGACCAAAAGTACTGCCATGCGGTTACAAGGTCAAGCTCCCAAGAACATAAAACAAGATAGAGACCCCATCTATTTTTTTGGTTTGTTTCAGGGACCTGCAGGAAAGTTTGTTATTGACCAGCTTGCTGGGCCAGCTTGAGTGCAAGCTTATGGCGTCCTAAGCCCATGTTTTATTCTAAAGTATCCCTCGAAACAGAAAACAAATTCACAGCACGTCAATGTAAGGACTAGCCTCACAATTCTTCTTCTCATTAATAAGAAATTTATAGAAGAGATAAACAGTGATTTTACCATTCATTCGACCGTTTGAACAGAGAGAGAGAAGCCAAAATCTGACTGGTAAGAAATTCTTACCCTTTTGCCCGCATGCTAGGCTTCTGGGTTCCCTTTTCTGAGCGGCCCTAGTGACTCAGCTTGTGGCACCATCGTGCTGGGGCCAAGATGCATCATAAAGGAAAATTATCTTTCTTCGTTCTGGCCAGATCAAAATACATGTGATAAAACGTAGACATTAGCCGCTCTACTTAGCACCCAGTATCAAACTGGCAAGCCTCAAATTTGCCCTCAGATGGGCCCCGTCATCTTTAATCCAACCTCCAACTAGGAGTTTCAACACGTGGTCTCTGGGCAAGATAGTCACCCTGAGTAACAGAAAAGATAAGAAAGGGAAAGGAGAAAGAGAAAAGCATTGCCTGTGGCAGGGTGGAGAAGGCAAAATGATCAGTGAGGCCAGAGAAAGACCCCACCCATTGTAGTGACACTGAAAAGTTCAGGTGGCTGCTTCTCGCTAGCAAAGGGATTTTTTCCAGCAGTCTCATCACCTCTAGTTTCCCCTTTTAGGGAGGAAAAGTTTCCCATATTCCATGATCCTGCACATGCCTAATCCTGTTACCCACAGCCATCAGCAAAGAGGGCAAGGCAGATTATTCCAAAAGAATAGCAGTTGACATCCTGTTGTGCCAAACTGTTCTTAGCCAAAAGGGACTTTACCCAGAGCCCTCACTTTTAAACATACTTCAGTGCACTCTTGTTCATTTGGAACGTTCCACTGTTACCTTTAGCAAGATTTTGCAGTTTCTGTATGGCTTTGCTGCCTCCCAGGCCTAAAGTATAAGCTAGAAGGAACTCAGTTTTCCCAAAATTAAGGATCCCATTTTGCCTAAAATATTGGCTTTACTCTCAGGTTCTCTTGATTAACTTGGCCAATGATTTTCCTACCTAAGCATGCAAGAAAATGAAACAAAGGGTAGAACACAAAATCCCTGTGAATTTTCAAAAGCCAAATTTTATAACCCCTGTAATATTACTGCTTACTACCAGTTCCTTTCTGACCCAGTCAGAT
>NW_016895145.1:0-396 GCF_001698545.2 Rhinopithecus bieti | reverse complement strand
CTATAATATTCAGCAAGAGAATTTATTGAAGATTGAAAGTTCAAAAGGAAAAAATACCCTCAGTCCAAGTAGGAAAACTTAAAATCACCTACTAGAGGATGTAAACTGCCATGATAGAGAAATGAGCTCTGGGATAAAGAGTTAATGTCAATTTTTTCTCTCCTAGGATTAGCTGACTACTTTTATATCTTTTTTTGCTCAGGAATTCTTAGGAAAATAATTTTATAAGAAAAGTTACTTTAACCATATTTTAAAATCTTTCAAATACTGTTTCATTTAAATTAATGCAGAGCACTGTATTTATTCCCTACCTGTTTATTTTGCCATGGCTTTCATACTGATTTTCATGTCCTATTGTCATGCTTATGGAATTATCAATTAAATCATTTAAAATGC
>NW_016895144.1:0-396 GCF_001698545.2 Rhinopithecus bieti | reverse complement strand
TCCTTCACTTTCAAAAAATATTTTATTAGCTTTAGTATTCTAGGTTGATGGTTTTCTTTCAGTATTTTAAGAACTAGATGAGATAATGGAGTGACTTTGTTTTTTTTTTTTTTTTTGAGACGGAGTCTTGCTCTGTCGCCCAGGCTGGAGTGCAGTGGCCGGATCTCAGCTCACTGCAAGCTCCGCCTCCCGGGTTTAGGCCATTCTCCTGCCTCAGCCTTCGGAGTAGCAGGGACTGCAGGCGCCCGCCACCTCGCCCGGCTAGTTTTTTGTATTTTAGTAGAGACGGGGTTTCACCGTGTTAGCCAGGATGGTCTCGATCTCCTGACCTCGTGATCCGCCCATCTTGGCCTCCCAAAGTGCTGGGATTACAGGCTTGAGCCACCGCGCCCGGCC
>NW_016895143.1:0-393 GCF_001698545.2 Rhinopithecus bieti | reverse complement strand
GCATCAAGCTTGGGGTCATGCAGGTACCTGGAGTGAGAGTCACTTTTTTTTGAACCCAGGTTTCCAATAAATGGAACAGGTGAGAAAACTGGTTTTTTTTTTTTTTTTTTTTTTTTGAGACGGAGTCTCGTTCTGTCACCCAGGCTGGAGTGCAGTGGCCGGATCTCAGCTCACTGCAAGCTCCGCCTCCCGAGTTCCTGCCATTCTCCTGCCTCAGCCTCCCGGAGTAGCTGGGACTACAGGCGCCCACCACCTCGCCCGGCTAGATTTTTGTATGTTTAGTAGAGATGGGGTTTCACTGTGTTAGCCAGGATGGTCTCGATCTCCTGACCTCGTGATCCGCCCGTCTCGGCCTCCCAAAGTGCTGGGATTACAGGCTTGAGCCACCGCGCC
>NW_016895142.1:0-266 GCF_001698545.2 Rhinopithecus bieti | reverse complement strand
GCAGTGGCCGGATCTCAGCTCACTGCAAGCTCTGCCTCCCGGGTTTACACCATTCTCCTGCCTCAGCCTCCCAAGTAGCTGGGACTACAGGCGCCCGCCACCACGCCCGGCTAGTTTTTTGTATTTTTTTAGTAGAGACGGGGTTTCACCGTATTAGCCAGGATGGTCTCGATCTCCTGACCTCGTGATCCGCCCGTCTCGGCCTCCCAAAGTGCTGGGATTACAGGCTTGAGCCACCGCGCCCGGCCCACTAGTGTATTTTTTAA
>NW_016895141.1:0-398 GCF_001698545.2 Rhinopithecus bieti | reverse complement strand
ATGGTTCTCTCTTTTCTCCTTGAGATTGACAAATTCGTCCCCTTTGATGTCATCAGTGGCTTTGGCCCACGTTGACTTTCCTTTTCCCCATCCTCCATGGATGGCTCCTCTTCCTGGATCTCTGCCTAAGCTTCTGCCTTCAATCTCTTCTCTTCTTATCCTCCATAATCTTCCTTGCTTGTCAGGTATATTACATTACCACATATTTGGTCATTTCTTATAGACTGATGATTCACAAGTCTATATCTTTACCCAGATTATACTCTGGAACTCTGAATGATTACTGGACATATCATGTTCAACTTGAAGACATTACTCCCTTACCCATGCATTTTCCTGTTTTCCAGTTTCAGAGAATATAAAATAGTTATCCACCTATCACTCAAACCAGATACCTA
>NW_016895140.1:0-1340 GCF_001698545.2 Rhinopithecus bieti | reverse complement strand
AAAAAAGGAAATGATTTCGTGTAGCTCTCAAACGTAACATGTTGTGAATTGCTACCAAGTAACAAAAGTATTGTATTGGGGAGGTCACACTTAGGCAAATGTCATTTTAAACTCAAAGTCCAGAATGATTTTGTAAAGAAGAATTTTCACATTTATAAAATAATTGTATATATTAAACATTTATGATTATAATTCCAAGGGCATGCCTTATAAGATAAGAAAAAATAAAAAATGAAGTACAACCCAGGTCAGTTACCTCAATCATAATGTCCCATTCTAGTATTGTCTTCGATGTGCAAGTGCTTAGTGATGGTATCTGAATTTATTATATGCAACCAGTGCAAGTAAAGGCACTTCAGAGGATGTTGAACTCACCTATTTCACCTTCCCTGAGTGGCAGTTTCAATCGGTTTTGAAGTTTTGCTACGCTGCTTTCTGTCTTTTCTGTACGTGTTTCACTCAGTGGTTAGTCTTGATATGAACTATGGTTTAAATATCAACTCTATTCTTATATCTGCTTTGGATCCCTTCCATATATGTGCTACTCAGGGATTAATTTGTTACTTGTGCCAGTTTAATTATCAGTTCTGTTCACAATGCCGTTGCTATGTTGCTTTGGGTCCTGTACAAGTGCTCTTTGATGTCTGTTTTCCCCACACTCTCTTGCCTATTGGTGCCTTTTAATGGTTTCCTGGTCAGAAAAAAAGAAATAAATTTCTATTCATTTTAGCCACTTTCGTCTTCTGACATCTTCAAGACTAGATGCTTCCCTGAGAGCAAACCCTCCAGACAAAACAGGGGAAAATTAGAAAACTCATGGTTCGGTAATTTTCTAAGTCTTGAATCTGTACTACTATTTGATTATTTTGTTTACTCTTCAGTATCTTTTGAATATTGCATAGAGTTTTAGTTGTAATTTGTGGGGAATATAGGCTCTAGATTTATCTCTTTGTGCCAGAAGAAAACCCTTTCTATAGTCTTCTAAACAGATGAATTCTTTAAACTCTAAATGTAAAGACAGATTTTGCCAATCCCAGTGATATCCACACATGCTTTTGGAGTGGTAATAAAATTTATTTTCAAAGTCTTTCTCATTACTATAAAGTTCTATGTAAAATAATATATTTGTAAGAATTTCATGAAAATTTATTCAGATAACCATAACTATTCTGAGATGCAGCATCATGCATTTATTGACTTTTCTATTCTTGAATTTTAATTGTTTATTATATATATTTAATAATTATAACTTCATCATTTCTGAATTTCACGGGTTCTTACCTATTATATTATTATTTATATTGCATTATGATACAAAATATGTAATGTAAACATATACA
>NW_016895139.1:0-399 GCF_001698545.2 Rhinopithecus bieti | reverse complement strand
GGTGGTGCTGAAACCCGGCAGGAGACCCCTCCTCAGGGCCACCCAAGGTCCGAGGAGCCTCCTCCTTCCACGCTGCAGATGGACCAGGACCTAGACATTGCTTTCCACACCTCCAAGTCTCCTAGGGGTGAGTACCTCTTGCCTCCCTCTCATACTCCTTGGCCAGAAGTCCTGCGCAGGCCCAAGGCTTTTCTTTGGTCACCAGGTGACCCACAAAGAGGTTCCCAAAGGCGGAGACATCTACCCAAAGGACCCTCCATTCCAATCCATGGGAGACCTATCCAGGACGGAGACGTCCGCCTGGAGGTATTCTCCATTCCGGCTCCATGAGCCTCCCGGTCTCTGGTGGCTCCAAAGGACGCTTTGGAGCCAAATAGAGCTCAGCTGCCGCCTACCGCA
>NW_016895138.1:0-398 GCF_001698545.2 Rhinopithecus bieti | reverse complement strand
TTAGCTGGGCGTGGCAGCAGGTACCTGTAATCCCAGCTACTTGGGAGGCTGAGGCGGAAGAATTGCTTGAACCTAGCGGGTGGAAGTTGCAGTGAGCCAACATCATGCCACTGCACTTCAACCTAGGCAACAGAGCAAGCTTCCATCTCAAAAAAAAAAAGAGCCTTTTGGTGTAGTGGCAGGGATTGTATTTGACAATAATTCTATGTGAGAAGGGCCATGATTAATCTGTAAGTGTTTAGAGAGATTTAAGTATAAGTCAAGTTCATAGAAACCTTCCATTTACCCACAGGTCATTTTGTTTATTCAGTGATGCAACCATTATTTTACAAGGTCAAAATAAGATATTGACCCCATATTATGTACTGTAATAGATATGTTCTAGGTAGTAGAGATAC
>NW_016895137.1:0-395 GCF_001698545.2 Rhinopithecus bieti | reverse complement strand
CCCTAATGTGTCAGACACTGCACTTTATATTTCACTATATGTTAAAATTAAAACTCTTTTGAATTAATTTGGAAATAAGCTCCTTTCAAGACCCTGTGTCTGATGTTCATGAAGCCTGGGTTAGGTCCAAGCATATCTCTAAACTGAAGGGTCCCATTTCCTATCTACACACTGGGGACCAGCTCATCTTGTTTGCTTCATCCTTTGTGAAGTCATTTTCCCACTTTTACTAAAAGCTACAGCTGTCTTCCTAATTCCTCCTAACTCCTTCCTTAATATGATGAGTAGAAACTTCTAACCCCTGTGTCCATGCTCCTCAACAGGCTTACAAAGGAATTTTACTAGGGAATTGTCCCCTGGATGAGTTTTCTGCCTAGTCTGAGTATTAGCATAAT
>NW_016895136.1:0-399 GCF_001698545.2 Rhinopithecus bieti | reverse complement strand
TTTCTTCATGTACAATGAATAATACACTTTTGTAAAAGCTCTAGGAGACTATATTATATTCACCTTCTAATAAAGTCACCTATTTTATTGATATTTTAATATTAAGAACAGAGGCTTAGATATCAGATAGTAAGTTCATAAGTTTGGACTCAGAACACAGAGAGGAAGAAAACAGTGACAGATATTTGATTCAAATCAAGGAGAAGCCTAATGAATAATCCTTGCTCAATAACAGAGTGTATCTCCCATTGAATAAGATGGACATGTCCTCCAGATTCAAGATTTCACTCCTCTGTGAAATAACGAGTACATACCACCAAGTTTTGCCTCTCTGAACTGTTATTGCTATAGCTTTATATATAGTAAATATATATAAAGCATAAATATATACATTTAAAT
>NW_016895135.1:0-267 GCF_001698545.2 Rhinopithecus bieti | reverse complement strand
CTCCTCACTCATCCCCACCTCCTCACTCATCCCCACCTCCTCAGCCCCACCTCTGCACTCAGCCACGCCTCAGCCCCACCTCCCCACTCAGCCCCACCTCGGCACTCAGTCCCACGGCCCTCACCTGGACCCCACTCAGCCCCGCCTCCCCACTCAGCCCCGCCTCCCTCACCTAGACCCGACTCGGTCCCACCTCCTCGGTCCCACCTCCTCGGTCCCACCTCCTCGGTCCCACCTCCCCACTCAGCCCCAACTCCCTCACCTGGA
>NW_016895134.1:0-267 GCF_001698545.2 Rhinopithecus bieti | reverse complement strand
TCCATGTCCAAGTGTTCTCATTGCTCAGTTCCCACCTATGAGTGAGAACATGTGGGTTTGGTTTCCTATCCTTGTGATAGTTTCCCAAGAATGATGGTTTCCAGCTTCATCCATGTCCCTGCAAAGGACATGAACTCATCCTTTTTTATGACTGCATAGTATTCTGTGGTGTATATGTGCCACATTTGCTTAATCCAGTCTATCACTGATGGGCATTTGGGTTAGTTCCAAGTCTTTGCTATTGTGAACAGTGCCACAATAAACATA
>NW_016895133.1:0-267 GCF_001698545.2 Rhinopithecus bieti | reverse complement strand
ACTGTCACCCAGGCTGGAGTACAGTGGTACTCACATGATAAGCTCACTGCAGCCTTGACCTCCCAGGCTCAGGAGATCCTCCCACCTCAGCCTCCCAAGTAGCTGAGACCACAAGTGTACACCACCACGCCTGCCTGATTTTATATTTTTTGTACAAACGGGGTCCCACTGTGTTGGCCACGCTGGTCTCGAACTCCTGGCCTTGAGTGATCCTTCCACCTCGGTCTCCCAAAGTGCTGGGATGATAAGCATGAGCCACTGCACTCA
>NW_016895132.1:0-1225 GCF_001698545.2 Rhinopithecus bieti | reverse complement strand
CTGGGCAACAGAGTGAGATTCCATCTCAAAAAAAAAACAAAAAACAAAAAACAAACAAACAAAAAAAAACCCGAGAAGGGGAAATGTGTTTGTTTTGTTTTGTTTTGTTTTGTTTTGAGACAGAGTCTTGCTCTGTCACCAGGCTGGAGTGCAATGGCGCAATCTCGGCTCACTGCAACCTCCGCCTCCTGGGTTCAAGCGATTCTCCTGCCTCAGCCTCCCGAGTAGCTGGGACTACAGGCGTGTACCACCACACCCAGCTAATTTTGTATTTTGGTAGAGACAGGGTTTCACCATGTTGACCAGGGTAGTCTCAATCTCTTGGCCTTGTGATCTGCCTGCCTTGGCCTCCCAAAGTGTTGGGATTACAGGTGTGAGCCACTGCGCCCAGCGGTAAATGTGTTTTTTGTCCCCAAGTGCCCCACCAGGAAGACTCTTCTGTGAGTTAAACATGTAGAGTGGATCATAGCACTGAATGCTGACAAGTGGAGTTCATATCCTGGTTCCATCACCATCAAGGTAAATTGCTTAACCTGTCTAAGCCTCAGTTTCTTCATCGGTAAAATGGGATTAATCAAAGTCCAACCTTGCATGGTGGTTATGGGAGGGTCAGTGGTAACACCAAGACTTGAACCCCAAGTCTTTCCCTAGAGAACCGGCAAACAGACACCCTCCTGGGCTGCAGCGGGGTTGGGGTTAAGGCAGGGAGGTGGGGCTGAGAGCTGCTCACCGTTAAGGTAGAGGCTGTCTTTGTCCAGAGAGTAGGGGCCCAGCCGGGTGATGCCGTGGGTCTGCTGGCTCAGCTCATGGAACACCTGCTTGATAGGCAGACCTGGGCCACTGAGGGGCTGCAGGTAGGTGCAGAGGGTGTCCACCTGTGTCTTAGCGCCGTTCTTCACAGACCTGAGGAGGGAGAGGTGCACCTTTTGGGGATGAAGGCCACCTGGCACCTCTCCACTTGTGGTCACTGTCACTGCACAACTCACAGTCCATATTGTGGTCTCATTGACAATTTGCAGTTTCTCCACCTGGTCTTATCTATCATCTCAGGATCTCTGCACTTGCTGTTACTTTTGTCTGGAAGCTTCTCCCCATTTCTCCTTACTTGGATAACTTCCCGGTCATCCTCCAGGTCTCAGCTTAGAGGACTCCCTCCTCCTCCTCCTGTTCCTCCTCCTCCTCTTCCTCCTCCTTTTCCTCTTCTTCCTCCTCCTCTTCCTCCTCC
>NW_016895131.1:0-2782 GCF_001698545.2 Rhinopithecus bieti | reverse complement strand
AGGAAGGCTGGTGAGGGGAGAGGGAGGACCCAGGCTAGCCCAGGAGGGCTTGTGTTAGAACGAGGTTCCTTCTGTGGGGTGAGCCCTCCGTCACCAGAGGTGTGCAAGTGGAGGACAAGAGAGAGCACTCACTAGGAAGTTTGTAGGGGCCAGGGGCTGGAGCTGTAGGCTGTGAACCAGCTGAGGGCACTGGCCTGCTTCGGTGGGGTTAGGCATGGCTGTCTCGGGGCCTGCCTGGATGTGGGGTGACCCCTCTGTGCAGGTTCTGGGCTGGGCACTTGGGGCCACTGTGAGCAGAGGATGTGGGGTGCTGCCTCTGGGAGGGCGAGCAGACCCCACCCTGGGGGGACAGTGCTTGGTCGGGCCCAGGGCCCTGGAGAGAATACACCAGAGAGAGTTGGGGCTGCCCAGGGAAGGGAGGGTCGGGCAGCCTGTCAGAAAAGTGACCTGAGATTGAAGCCTGGGGATGAGGGGTGGCCCTGGGACCTCAGAGAAAGTGACCTGAGATTGAAGTCTGGGGATGAGGAGGCAGCCCGGGGACCTGTGGGTAGGAGAGGATTCCAGGCAGTAGGAAGGGCACATGCAAAGGCCCTGAGGCAGGGAGGGCGCTTGCTGAGGGCAGGATGGGAGCAGGGTGGATGGGTTGCGTGGGGTCCACCATGAGGGACTGCAGAGGTCTTGAGGGCCAGGCCAGGGCGGGGTCTGTCCTCAGGGCTTGGGGCTCCCCTATGCCGGCCGCCATTCCCACCCAGCTTCTCCGCCTGCTTCTGGGATCGAGGTGGCTGGTACAGGGACGCTTCTCTGCGGGCTCTGTGGGTTGGAATGGGGCAGTGGAGAGTGGGCAGCCGGGGCATGCTGGGAGGCAGAGCAAAGTCCAGGGGACCCCAGGCCAGGGGCTGCAAGCCAGGGAGGTCGGGGACGGGCGTTGCAGGGTCCGGGAGGGAGAGCCAGGACCTCTGCATGGGGCTGGGCTGGGCACTTTGGCCAGCCCTCTTGGTGCACCTACCGGGTCTCTGTCCAGCATCTGTGGTCTGGGTGGGACAGGTGACTAATGGAGAACAAATGAGCCCTGCGGAGCTTCTGTCTCCAGGGACTGTGAGCAGGTGCTGCTAAGTCACGAGGCAGTGCCCGGGGAGCTGATTTCACTGTGTGCTGAGCCAGCGGGTTTCCTGCGAGGGCCTGGGAGTCCACCCACAGCTGCAGCTCCCAGAGCCCCTGGGGTGCACGGTGGACGCCCCTCTTTCTGGGCCGGGGCAAAGGCCCTGGAAGGACCTGTGTTGGCTGCAGCAGTGCTGGGGCTGGGGTGGTACTCTTTGGGGGGCTGGGGTCCCTGTAAGCCTTGGGCGTCTGCTGCGGGAGGTGGGCAGGACCCCGCCTCTAGCTCCTCCGCTCCGATTCCCGAAGGAGCCACAGCTGGCTGAGGGAAGTGGCCATCCTGGGGCCATGGTGAGTGGGGGGCATCGAGAGCCCCCCTGAGAGTGCCTCCTGCCCGGGATGTTGGAAGGAGGGCTGTAGGTGCCAGATGGGCACAGGCAGGCCCAGGCCATTTGGAGGCTGTGAGCACCAGGCCAGCAGCTGGGCCTTCTGAGGGCCCGAGACTTCCTGACCTGTGGCCTGTCAGGGTCCAGTTGAGCACTCAGTGTTTGGGAGGCTTGGTCCCACCTGGCCCACCTCCCATCCCTGCCCCATGGCCTTGGCTCAGGTGGGTGCTGCCAGAAGCTCCAAATGAGGGTGGACCCCGGCCTGGCAGGTACAAGCCACGCAGTGCCCAGCATGGGGCGAGAGGTCTCCATGTGCAGCTCTGCAGGAGTGTGGCCTGTGTCCCCTGGCGGTCTGTGGTCATCCATCATGCTTGGTTCATGCCTGGTTCACGCCTGGACTCTGTCAGCAGCGCCCGCGCCCGTCACTTCCGAGGTGGGAGGTGTTGTGTGTCCTGGAAACAGAGCAGTTCATTAGACGGTGAAATTAGATTCCAGGTTGCAGCGCAGCGGCCGCCTAATGGACGAGATGAGCAGGGCCCCAGGGAGGCTCAAGCAGTCCTGGACCTGGTGCCTGCTCCGGCCTCATGCTGGCTTCCTGCTCACCCCAGGGCCCTGCTGGGCTCCCAGCCCTATTCTGGACAGGGAATTTCTGAAGGAGGCCGCATGGGACCCCCCAGGACCCCTGCGGTGGGAGAGGGGTGCATGGTGGGGCTGTGCAGCCAGCCTGCTCCAGCCAGTCCGCACATGGGCCTCTGAGAGTCTCCTCAGAGCCTCTGTTTTCCCGTCTGTGAAACGGGCATGTGTGCATCTTCCTTACTGTAGGGCTGCTTCCCTCCTGGCAGGTCGTGGGTGTGCTGAGAAGCTTAGCCTGTGGGGCTGGGAGTGGGGTCTTGATGTCAGGGGCCCCTCCTGACCCAACCCCAGCTCTGTCTGAGGCAGGGGCTGAGGGTGGCAGCGAGGCGGCAACGCCTTCCCTCCTGCCCGCCCATCCTCCACATGTTCCGTTTTCATTTAACTAAATACGCAAGATGAGATGAACAGCCCCAGCCAACTCGGAGTCAGCCGCTGGGGCAGGGTCCTGACCGGAGGATCCAGGGTTGCAGAGCGAGGGGCTGGCTGTGGGACTGGCCTTGGGGGGCCCTGGCCCCTCCTGCGCTGAGTCCTCTTCCCCAAGTGCGTGAAGTGAGTGAGGAGTGGGGTGGTGGCGTCTGTGTCATGCTTTCCCAGAAAAGAAATATCCCCTTCTACCAGACTGGGGAAGGAAGGCGGCGGGACCCGGAAGCAGAGGATTCTCCGGTGGT
>NW_016895130.1:0-1344 GCF_001698545.2 Rhinopithecus bieti | reverse complement strand
GACACCGCCGCAGCTCCCGGCACGCCCGCCCCGCCCGCGCACGCCCACCCGGCGCTCCCCAGTCCCCACCCTTCCCCGGAGCCCGCGGCCTGGAGGTCCGGGAGGTCGCGGCAAGAGCGAGCCCAGGACTGCGCGACCGCCTCCTTGGGGCTGGGGCGAGGGGAGCACAGCGCGGGGCGGCGGGACAAGCGGTTCCCCGCGCCTCTCGGCGTCCGCGCAGCTCCTGGGGTGCCCGGGCAGCTGCGGGTGCGCTCGCCCCAATCCGTCAAAACGCAGGGCCTGGGGCTGCGCAGACCTCACAGGGCGGCCCATGGGTGCACAGGGGACCCTGGGCCGCACGTCTCGCTGTGTCTTCAGCAGGAACCTGCATTCCGCAGCCAGACCGGCCACTTACCAGAAACCGGGGACGCCCAGACCTGGCGTGGTGCGCTGGGAAGTCTCTCTGCCCCTCCCCTCGCCGGCCACATCCCCACCCCAGGCTCTGACATGGGAGCCCAGGGGCCCCGTGGCCTCCACCCAAAATACTTCCATACCCCAGGGCTTCACACTGATGCGGGGCCTCTGCCCACAGCCCACTCTGGCAGCACTGGCTCCCTTAAGCATCTCAGGCTCCACTATGCAAACCACACCCCTGTTTTCCTCCAAGCCCACCCTGCAGCCTTCCAGCCCCAAACCTGGGAGGCACGCGGACTTCTTTCGCTCACCAGGGGTTTCCAAGCTCTTAGTATATATGTGCTCTACCTTCAAAATTCGCACAAAACCAGCAACTTCTCCGGGCCTGCCTGCAGCCACCTGCAGAGCCTCCTGCTCGGCCCTTTGCCTGCCCCTTCTGTCCCTCCTGTTGGGACCCTCCCTCTCAGAGGAAAGGCTCAACTTCCCCAGGAGCTCTGACCCCAGCCACTGCCTAACACCCACCCCATGCACGCCACAGACCACACCAGCAATCGGCGCCTCTGGAGGCCTTGGCACACCCTGCTCCCTCTGCTCGGACAGCTCTTGCCTGCTCCCTTCCTCGACTCCCCAAGGGGCTTGGCTCCAATGCCACCTTCTTGTTCCACCCCCCACCCATTCAGCTCACAACTGTGGCTGCTGAGCTCCCGCCTCCCCTGCTTACTCCACCGGGGCTCAGCTCACCTCTCAGCCCTGGGAGCTGCTGGCTTTGATCTTGAGCTGTCTGCCCTCACCCTGGGAATGTCTGCTCCATGAGCAAGGGGCTCATGCATGCATCCCCTGAGCTTAGAAGAGAGCTGGGCACACAATAGCACTCGCAAGATAGTGGTTGAGTGGATGGAGGATAGGTGGACGGAGGGCAGGTGGGCGGTAGCTGGGTGCGGATGGAGGATG
>NW_016895129.1:0-389 GCF_001698545.2 Rhinopithecus bieti | reverse complement strand
ACATATACACACACACGTATATACACACACACACATATATATACACACACATATATATATACACACATACACACACATATATACACACACACATATATACACACATATACACACACACGTATATACACACACACACATATATACCCACACACATATATATACACACACATGCACACACATATACACACACACACATATATACACACACATACACACACACATATATATACACACACACATATATACACACATACACACATATATACACACACACGTATATATACACACATACACACACACATATATCTACACACACATATATACACACACATACACACACACATATACACACACACATATATACACACACATACACACACACATATATA
>NW_016895128.1:0-398 GCF_001698545.2 Rhinopithecus bieti | reverse complement strand
GTTCTCTGTATTTCCTGAATTTGAATGTTGGTCTGCCTTGCTAGGTTGTAGAAATTCTCCTGGATAATATCCTGAAGAGTGTTTTCCAACTTGGTTCCATTCTCCCCGTTACTTTCAGGTACCCCAATCAGATGTAGATTTGGTCTTTGCGCATAGTCCCATATTTCTTGGAGGCTTTGTTCGTTTCTTTTACTCTTTTCCTCTAAACTTCTCTTCTCACTTCATTTCATTCATTCAATCTTCAAACACTGATACCTTTTCTTCCAGTTGATCAAATTGGCTACTGAAGCTTGTGCATTCATCAAGTAGTTCTTGTGCCATGGTTTTCAGCTCCATCAGGTCATTTAAAGACTTCTCTACACTGGTTATTCCAGTTAGTCATTTGTCTCATCTTTTTT
>NW_016895127.1:0-1406 GCF_001698545.2 Rhinopithecus bieti | reverse complement strand
AAATAAATGCCCTAATTGTTTTATCATTGTTGAATATGAATACAGTATTTCCAAATAATGATTAAAATTTTTGCACTTCATCTGCTCTATTTCTTAAATTTGCAATATCATATTCCTACCTATAACATTTTTTTAAATAATTAAAAAATAATTTAAATGTTTATTGTTTACAATTAGAATTGTAGATTCAGAATTTCATACTACTTGGAATATATCCCCAGTATATAAGACATTAAAGTTAACAACTTAGGTGAGGTCATATAAAATGTGAGTTATTTGAATAACAAAGACAAATAGAAACTAATTGTAATTAAGCCAAATGACAGATGTAAGAAAGTTTGAGAAAACAAAAGAGATTACAGCATGAATTAGTAGGTATTCATTAACGTTTTCTGCCCATTACAATTTTATCAGTGGTATTTTATTCTTTTAAATAAGGGAATTGAAAATATCTCTTTCTGTAAGGTTATAAATATGTACATTTGTTGGAGTGTAGAGGGCAATGTCTACAGAGATGTATTCATTTTTTTCTAATCCTTGTGGTGTAACTCATTTTAAAAGTATGCTTCATATTCTTGGGCATTGATGGCTAGAAGAGGCTACTAGCTAGGATTTAAACACAATACTCTCCAAGTGTCTTGAATTGGACATTTGCAGCCGAGCTTGCTCTCAGTTTCGCTATGGTTATTAATGGTCACCAGGAGTTCAGAGAACCAGGTCACCCAGATATGATCTAAAAGTTATCTGAACTTCAAAAGTGCAGGAAGCCCATTGCTGCATCTCCCTACACTTTCAAAATACATTAAAATATGGAATAAATAAATTTAAAATAAATTATAGGTAGCTAGGGATAGGGAAATTTTTTCTTTTGTTTTGGTGAGTTTTGAAAATCTCAAGTTCTCTCCAAGGGAATTTTCATTAAAATGGTATTTTCAAACATGAGCATCAAGGACAATTGGTAGCAACAAAATACGTTTTCATCACATGCCATTCCCAGAATGATCAGCAACACATTTGACAACAGAGACCCAGGTACAGTCTAGATGTCAGAAGGTAGTAACATTCATTCCATATGCTGCCTCATATTTTAAATCAATAATTATTATGGAGACATTATGTATTAGAGAAATTATCCTTGATTCTGAGGAAGATATCCATGAGTTTAACTCTGGCTTTTATTAGCTGTAAAAGATTAAGATATACAGCTTGAAATTCCTGAGTTTCATTTACACTTTTCTGAATATCTAAAATAGGAACTAAAATGTTGCTTCTTAATTTGATTTTGAATTATTTAAAAAAGGAAAATATTTTACTCCAGTTATGAGAGTATAAAATGACAATCATTCAGATAAGAGCTGTTAGTCTGCAAAGCAATATACAGGTTACACAGGAATTTTATAACTATT
>NW_016895126.1:0-229 GCF_001698545.2 Rhinopithecus bieti | reverse complement strand
GCACACGCACATGCACACACGCACACGCACACACACACACACACGCACACACACACGCACGCACACACACGCACACACACACGCATACACACATGCACACACACGCACATGCACACACACATACACAGACGCACACGCACACGCACATGCACACACACATACACAGACGCACATGCACACACACACATGCACACACACATGCACGCACACGCACATGCACACACACATG
>NW_016895125.1:0-265 GCF_001698545.2 Rhinopithecus bieti | reverse complement strand
CTTGAGTTTTAAAGGGTAGAGAGACTAGGAAAAGCAAAAGTTGAGTGTGTGACAAAAGGCAATACTATTGCACCCTGAGATATAGAAGGTTCTCTAAGGAAATTATCACTCAAGGTGTTTGATTAAATGCTGTGAATAACTGATATAATGCAGCTATAGGCAGTTTTAAATGGTTGCCCTTTTAAAAGTTTATCTGTATATTATTTAGAATCCAAAAGGCATAGTTCCAGTAAGAAACCATACAGTATTTGCAATTGTTAATTGT
>NW_016895124.1:0-266 GCF_001698545.2 Rhinopithecus bieti | reverse complement strand
GCTTTACAGATGAGGACCCAGGCCCTAGGAAGGCTAACTAATTTATCCAAGATTATGCAGCCAGGAAACTAAAGTACATATGTTTTACTATTTTAAATGATTGCAATCAGTTTAACTTGCATTATCTTCTTTCTGTATTTCCAGATATGATTCTATAACAGACTCTTCCCGAAATGATATGAAGAGGAAATTTGCCCTGACAATGGAATTTGTTGAAGAATATTTGAAAGAAGTCGTAAACCAGCCCTTTCCTTTTGGGGATAAAG
>NW_016895123.1:0-831 GCF_001698545.2 Rhinopithecus bieti | reverse complement strand
TCCCCTTTATTATTTTTTATTGCATCTATTTGTTTCTTCTCTCTTTTCTTCTTTCTTATTCTTGCTAGAATTCTATCTATTTTGTTGATCTTTTCAAAACCCAGCTCCTGGACTCATTGATTTTTTGAAGGGTTTTTTGTGTGTCTGTCTCCTTCAGTTCTTCTCTTACCTTAGTTATTTCTTGCCTTCTGCTATCTTTTGATTTTGTTTGCTCTTGCTTTTCTAGTTCTTTTATTGTGATGTTAGGGTATCAATTTTAGATCTTTCCTGCTTTATCTCATGGGCATTTAGTGCTATAACTTTTCCTCTACACACTGCTTTAAATGTGTCCCAGAGATCCTGGTACATTGTGTCTTTGTTCTAATTGGTTTCAAAGAACATCTTTATTTCTGCCTTCATTTCGTTATTTACCCAGAAGTCATTCTGGAGCAGGTTGTTCAGTTTCCATGTAGTTGTGCAGTTCTGAGTGAGTGTCTTAATCTTGAGTTCTAATTTGATTGCCCTGTAGTCTGAGAGACAGTTTGTTGTGATTTATATTATTTACATATACTGAGGAGTGTTTTCTACCAATTATGTGGTCAATTTTAGAATACATGCAGTGTAGTGCTGAGAAGAATGTATATTCTGTTGATTTGGGGTGGAGAGTTCTGTAGATGTCTATTAGGCCTGCTTGGTCCAGAGCTGAGTTCAAGTACTGGATATCTTTGTTAACCTTCTGTCTCATTGATCTGTCTAATATTGACAGTGGGGTGTTACTATCTCCCATTGTTATTGTTTGGGAGTCTAAGTTTCTTTGTACATCTCTAAGGACTTGCTTTATGAATCTGGGTG
>NW_016895122.1:0-267 GCF_001698545.2 Rhinopithecus bieti | reverse complement strand
TATTTCACAACTGTAGAATGGAGAGAATAGTTCCAGCCTCATAGGACTGTTCTATGATGGTAACACGGTACATATAAAATGGCACAGAATATGGCATATAGTAAATGTGCAATAAATGGTGACTATGATTGTCATCAACTCAAACAGCCTCCCTTTATTCATCTTTACCTCATAAAGCAACTCTTGCTAGAATGTTCTATAAATAACAATTGTATTAAAGCCTTCTTGAGGGATAAGCCATTTGTTTGTGTCTTTGTTCAACACCAG
>NW_016895121.1:0-201 GCF_001698545.2 Rhinopithecus bieti | reverse complement strand
CAGAATAAACAGCTCTATGTTTTTTGAAGTCAGAATCCAAATGATATTAGACTTCTCCCCAGCAATATTAGAAGCGGAAAGACAGTAAAGAATTATGTTCAGGGTTGGGCACGGTAGCTCACACCTGTAATCTCAGCACTTTGGGAGGCCGAGGTGGGCGGATCACAAGGTCGGAGATCGAGATCATCCTGGCTAACACAG
>NW_016895120.1:0-825 GCF_001698545.2 Rhinopithecus bieti | reverse complement strand
TTTTTTTTTTTACTCTACCCACTAAAATGCTCATTTATCTGGCAACCATGCTGTCCTATATAAATGTAGACCCACTGATAAATTCCAGAAAATCCAAGCAACCCACTGCCAGGGAAATAAAATCTATGAAAGTGGATGAGAAAAAAAGCTACAAAAGTAGGAGAACAAACTAAAGTGGCCCAAAGTAATTGAGAGTACCCACGTTAAAACAATAAAGTGGTCTGCCAAGGCCTTCTATCAGATCTAAAGCCAAATGTATAAATGAATTTACTTGAACAGTATAAATAAACCCTGATTTATCAGGAAATGATTTGATCATCCTGTTGTTCAAAACGCAGAATGACATTTAATACATTGAGAAAAGAATCAAGATTACAGTAAAGTATGAAAATAGGTATAGTTTATAGAAACAAACACTCACTTCTATATGGAATACTCTATTTTAATGGTGGCAGTAATTGAGATAGTGTTGTGGTAAACACATCAGAGTATTCAGGGAGATTAAAATAATTTGGGAATGCATTGTATAAGAATTAGGCATTCAAGGGTGAGAAAGGAAGAACTGTATGTAGCAAATGGCACAAAACCTTTGGGAAATTATTATGCATTAACATAGAGAAATTTACTTTCTGTCATTATAATACTTGAGTTGAAATATTAAATGTACTTTTTTACCTTTCCATGGTTGGATACTTTGTTTCTCCCAAGAGCAATGGAAAAGATTCTTATTTTTTTCCCCTGAATTATGACGCTAAAATGAAAATTTAACTTCCCAAAGTGCTGGGATTACAGGAAAATTTTACTTTCATGAAAAAATTCCCAAAC
>NW_016895119.1:0-266 GCF_001698545.2 Rhinopithecus bieti | reverse complement strand
CATTAATGGAAAGATATGTTCATGGATTAGAAAACTAATATTGTCAAAATGCTCATATTAACCAAGTGGTCTACAAATTTAATGCAATCCATATGAAAACTCCAATGATGATTTTCACAGAATTAGAAAAACAATCTTAAAATTCATATAGAATCACAAAAGACCCTGAATAGCTAATGCAATCTTGAGCAAAAAAGAACAAAGCTGGAGGCATCACACTACTTGATCTCAAAATCTACTATAAAGTTACACTATCAAAATAGCGT
>NW_016895118.1:0-400 GCF_001698545.2 Rhinopithecus bieti | reverse complement strand
CTAGAGAAGGCTTCTAATGACTTGAACCCCTTTAAAAAATTCAGAACAAAGGTGCCACTTACCTCTTTGTGGGGGGTGTTCTGTTTTCTTTGCGGAGTTTCAAGAGTCATGGACAGATTCTTCTTAGAATGAAAGCTCTCCGCCGGTTGCGGTGGCTCAAGCCTGTAATCCCAGCACTTTGGGAGGCCGAGAAGGGTGCATCACGAGGTCAGGAGATCGAGACCATCCTGGCTAACACTGTGAAACCCCGTCTCTACTAAAAAATACAAAAAACTAGCCGGGCGAGGTGGTGGGCGCCTGTAGTCCCAGCTACCTGGGAGGCTGAGGCAGGAGAATGGCGTAAACCCGGGAGGCGGAGCTTTTCCTGTATTGGCTGGCCTGACCTCTTTGGCTTTGGAGG
>NW_016895117.1:0-397 GCF_001698545.2 Rhinopithecus bieti | reverse complement strand
TATTTTCTCATTTAAACTATTATTCATTCCAATTTTATCTGCATTATAGTCAGAAAATGTGGCCCAGATGATTTGCACTTTTGGAAATTTGGCCTTTATTAGCTTAATACGTGCTCACTTTTGTAAATGATTTTGAGAACTGGGTTTGTAGGTGCCAACATTTATTAAATTAGCATTACTAGCAGTCTTGCCTAATTAACCTGTAAATGACTGCGATTAATATATTAGGACTCCTATTAATGTTTCTGTCCATTTTCCTTGCATTTCTAACACTTTATACATTTTCACATAATGTTATTCACCAGATACATGTTCACGAAGGTTTCATCTTTGTCATAAATGGTAGCCTTTACCAATGCAAATAAATATATGAAAGGAAAAAGAAAAATTACCTTAA
>NW_016895116.1:0-400 GCF_001698545.2 Rhinopithecus bieti | reverse complement strand
AGTGAGTTTCTTAACCCTGCATTCTAATTTGATTGCACTGTGGTCTGAGAGACAGTTTGTTATGATTTCCATTCTTTAGCAATTGCTGAGGAGTGTTTTACTTCCAATTATGTGGTCGATTTTAAAATAAGTGCTATGTGGTGCTGAAAAGAATGTATATTTTGTTGATTTGGGGTGGAGAGATCTGTAGATGCCTATTAGGTCCCCTTGGTCCAGAGTTGAGTACAAGTTCTGAATATCCTTGTTAATTTTCTGTCTTGTTGATTTGTCTAATATTGACAGTGGTGTGTTAAAGTCTCCCACTGTTATTGTGTAGGAGTCTAAGTCTCTTTGTAGAACTTGCTTTCTAAGAACTTGCTTTATGAATCTGGGTGCTCCTGTATTGGGTGGATATATATTT
>NW_016895115.1:0-398 GCF_001698545.2 Rhinopithecus bieti | reverse complement strand
CTTCCCTTCCCTTCCTCCCTTCCCTTCTTCCCTTCCCTTCCTTCCCTTCCCTTCTTCCCTTCCCTTCTTCCCTTCCCTTCCTCCCTTCCTTTCTTCCCTTCTCTTCTTCCCTTCCCTTCCTCCCTTCCTTTCTTATCTTCTCTTCTTCACTTCTCTTCTTCTCTTCCCTTTTCCCTTCCCTTCCTCTCTTCCCTTCTCTTTTCCCTTCCCTTCCTCCCTTCCCTTCTTCCCTTCCCTTCTTCCCTTGTCTTCTTCCCTTCCCTTCTTCCTTTCCCTTCTTCCCTTCCCTTCTTCCCTTCTCTTCCTCCCTTCCCTTCTTCCCTTCCCTTCTTCTTTCCCTTCCTTCCCTTCTTCCCTTCCTCCCTTCCCTTCTTCCCCTCCCTTCCTCCCTTCCTTAC
>NW_016895114.1:0-1338 GCF_001698545.2 Rhinopithecus bieti | reverse complement strand
CAGTGTGCAAAAAATTAATTACAGGTAGATAACTGATCTAAAATTTAATGGTAAAATATAAAGCTTTTAAACACAAGATAGCAGAATATATTCAATATTTCTCATGAGGTTAGAAAATAAACCTTCAATGAAACAGAAAAGACCCAACCATGAAGGAAAATTTTACCAATTACAACACACTTAAAGACTTACGTTTCCATGAAGACAGTTAAAAGATAGGCTCTAAGATAAAAGTACAAAAGATACAGGAAACTCGAATAACCAACAAAGGTCTCATACCCAAAATATTTTTTTTAAACTCCTATAAATCAATAATGAAAAAACTTGAAGAGGCAGCACACAAAAAAAGGCAATGCCAACAAACATTTGAAAATGTGTTCAAAATCATTAATTATGAATGAAATGCATCTTAAACACATAATGAAATGTCCCTGCAGACCCATCAGAATGGCTAAAATTAAAAGGCCTGCCAAATATCGAGTAGTCCTGAAACTGCAGAACCATAGAAATTGTCATAGATGATTGGTAGAAATAAAAGTTGGTGCAAAACTTTGTCCCTTGAGGCCAATCTCTGGCTGGGCTGGAGGGGCCAAGGTGCTCCCAGACCACTGGCAACAGCATTCTGTAGGAAATTATTGGGGACTGCCGTTACAGAAGCTCCAGTGGAGGCAGCAGGGGCATCATAGGTGGGAGGTGTTCTGGCATGGTGCCCTGCAGGTGGGGTCACTCCAGAGAGGAGTGCCATGGGTCGGGGTGCTCTGGTAGGGGAGTTCTGCTGGGGACGCCACAGTCAGGAAGCCCTCCAGTGGAGGGCTGTGTGGCAGGAAGTGGAACACTAAACTTTCACTGGAAATAATTTGTATCTAGACTTTATGAAATTTGAAAAAAATAGATTTTCATACTCTGGTTGTTTCAAGGACACTTAAAATGTTCCAATAAATGAATCAACTATCAATTTTAAATGCAAATTAATTAAAAGTACTAATTTAGCTCCTTAGTGATACAAATTATATTTCAAAGTACACAGTAGTCATGTGTCTAGTGGTGCGATATTTGATAGCATAGTTCTAGATACATTTAACTTGAAAATTACTTTTAACTGTAGAGTTCCTATCTCTAATTAAATAACCTACATCTGCTTTCCAATGCATATTTTGAAAACTTATGTTCCCCTTTTGTGTCTTGCCCCTGTCCTTGCATCCTCTTGTTGTTTTGCTGCCTCAAATCATTATGTCCACATATTAGTTTCCTAAATTTGTAAATGGAAAATCAAATATTTGTAATCTTCTTAATTCCCTATTTTATTATCATATTGATTGATTATCTTCTGTCATATAG
>NW_016895113.1:0-1683 GCF_001698545.2 Rhinopithecus bieti | reverse complement strand
CAACTAACATTACGTCTAAAGGGAGTCCCATTCAAGGGCTGTAAAAGTTGACTCTCTTATTCTCTTTTTTTTTTTTTAAGATGGAGTCTGGCTCTGTCACTCAGGTTGGAGTGTGTGGCGCAATCTCGGCTCACTACAAACTCTGCCTCCCGGGTTCACGTCATTCTCCTGCCTCAGCCTTCTGAGTAGCTAGGACTACAGGTGCCTGCCACCACGCCCAGCTCATTTTTTGTATTTTAGTAGAGACAGGGTTTCACTGTAGACAGGATGGTCTCGATCTCCTGACCTTGTGATCCGACTGCCTCAGCCTCCCAAAGTGCTGGATTACAGGTGTGAGCCACTGAGCCCCACTTCTCTTACTCTTTCTTATGTGTAACACTTTATTCACAAAGTAAAACAAACACTTAAAAGTACCTAGTAATACCTGTCACATAGTGTATGCTCAAAATGTTTTACCTCCTTTCCCCTTTAAATCTTTGAAGGATAATAGACCTTCAACAATGCTTTTTTTCTTCCAGGATAAAATTCTAGGCCAGGCATGCTGGCTCATGCCTGTAATCCCAGCACTTTGGGAGGCCAAGGCAGGGGATCACCTGAGGTCAGGAATTCAAGACCAGCCTGGCCAACATAGTGAAACCCCATTTCTACTAAAATGCAAAATTAGCCAGGCATGTTGGCACGCACCTATAATTCCAGCTACTCGAGAGGCTGAGGCAGGAGAATTGTTTGAATTTGGGAGGCAGAGGTTGTAGTGAGCCGAGATCACCTCATTGCACTCCAGCCTGAGTGACAGAGCGAGACCCCATCTTAAAAAAAACACACACACAAAAAAGATTCCAACTTCTTTAATCTCCCTCACAAATCTGGTATTCCACATTTTACTTTTATTTGATTCTTACTTAACTTTCATTAAGTTCTCCCAGATTCCTCCTGAGGGTGGGAACAAAAGAACCATAAAAGGAATGAGACAATTCAGTCTCATTCATTTCTCTCTCCCTCTCTCAGTCTCTCACTTTCAGGAACCTCTGCATTTCTAGAGATAAAACTACTATATCCATATTTCTCCTTCCCTAAGTGTTATTTTATATCCCCAGAAGAAAGCAACAGGTCAATAGATGTGTAAGATAATACTATAATTTGGTGTTAAATCACATTTTCATTACCATTTTGTATCACTTAATATAGCTATTAAAGTAGTTTGGGATCTGTGTCTATGATATAGTACACTTAAATTCAACTATATTCAATTTAATGATAAGACTCAGGGATTTAAAATAGAATCCAAAGACAAACCCAAATCCAGAACAAACACAAGTAATTTGCTAAATCAGCAAACAAATCAGAAGCAAATATTTGCTTAAGCAAACAGCAAATATTTTCCAAAAAATACTAAACCAATGCAAGCTAGAATCTAAACTGGCAAATTTTTTAAAATACCGAATATGGCAAATGTACAATCTCTAACATGCCTAACTTGCAAGACAACATTTCATTCAGAATGGAGACATCACCTATGATAGAATCATTATGGTAAATCAAGTTAGTTGATCTTAATGAAGAGAATAAAAGCTAAACATGACCAACTTTACCACCTGACTTTCTTTACCAGGCCCCAGTTTATTTTGATCTGACTCCTGATACCCCTCAGATTGCTGCAGTCCAATTCTTAGCACTGAGCCTCAT
>NW_016895112.1:0-267 GCF_001698545.2 Rhinopithecus bieti | reverse complement strand
GAGACCGAGTTTCGCTCTGTCGCCCAGGCTGGAGTGCAGTGGCCGGATCTCAGCTCACTGCAAGCTCCGCCTCCCGGGTTCACGCCATTCTCCTGCCTCAGCCTCCCGAGTAGCTGGGACTACAGGCGCCCGCCACCTCGCCCGGCTAGTTTTCTGTATTTTTTAGTAGAGACGGGGTTTCACCGTGTTAGCCAGGATGGTCTCGATCTCCTGACCCCGTGATCCGCCCGTCTCGGCCTCCCAAAGTGCTGGGATTACAGGCGTGAG
>NW_016895111.1:0-1487 GCF_001698545.2 Rhinopithecus bieti | reverse complement strand
AAAAAACCGAACACCAGAAATGGTAAATATGTAAGTAAATGTAAAAGACTATTTCTTTCCTTTTAATTTCTTTCTTTTTTTTTTCTTTGAGATGGAGTCTTGCTGTCACCCAGGCTGGAGTGCAGTAGCGTGATCTCAGCTTACTGCAAGCTCTGCCTCCTGAGTTCATGCCATTCTCCTGCCTCAGCCTCCCCAGCAGCTGGGACTACAGGCGCCCACCATCACACCTGGCTATTTTTTTTGTATTTTTTTGGTAGAGATGGGGTTTCACTGTGTTAGACAGGATGGTCTTGATCTCTTGACTTTGTGATCTGCCCGCCTTGGCCTCCCAAAGTGCTGGGATTACAGGCATGAGCCACTGCGCCCAGCCTCCTTTTAATTTCGTTAAAACATATGACTGTTGAAAGCAAAATTATAACACTATATTGTGTTTATAATACATTTCAATGTTATACATTTGACAAATATAGGTAGGGATGTGGGTGGGTAAATGGACGTACCTGCTAACTCTAATGTGTAAGTATGTTTATGGTAATCCCTAGGGCAAACGCTAGAGATATAATGCAAAGAGAGGAGTAGAGATAAAAGCTGATAGCTTTTAATGAAATTGTAAAAAATATTCAACTGACTTAAAAGAAGGCAGGAAAGAAGGTTCAAAGGAACAATAATAAAACTGGTAGGACAAACCAAACAAAATGGTAGCCTAAAATCAAGCCATATTAATTATATTAACTGTAAATGGACAAAACATTCCAATTAAAAGGCAGAGATTATCAGAAATCTAGAAAACTCAACTCTGTGCTGTCTATCAGCAATATACTTTAAATTCAATGATACAGATGGGCAGAAGGTGAAAGGAAGGGAAAAGTATCATTAAATACAGTGATACTGATGGGCAGAAGGTGAAAAGGAAAAAAACACCCTGCACAACACGGCATAAGATGCAGGACTAGCTATACCAGTGTTAGATTTGCTATACCTCAAGACAACATTACCCGAGATAAAGGGGACATTTCACAAACATAAAATCAGTTTCCCGGCTTACTGCCTCAAGAGAGAGTTTTCAGGCCACAGTGCAGAATAGGGTAACAGAGCCAGCAGTCTCACTATGCTGAGAAGAAAGTTCATAGTTGGAGGATGCCCAGGTGGCCAGAACTGGTGGGATACAGTACTGAACAGGAGAGAACAGAGAGAGAGAGCACTTCGGAGTCCTGCAGAGGGTTCTGTCTGAGTCTTCATCTGAGTGCTGAATAGTGCACACATGTGACGAAAGTAACTGAGGCCAGGGAAAGACTGTAGGAAATAATTGGGTGGAACAATCCCCAGAGAGTGATCACACATGGCCGGAGAGTGAGTGGTCACACATGGCCGGAGAGTGAGATCACACATGGCTGGAGAGAGAGAGATCACACATGGCCGGGGAGTGAGATCACACATGGCCGGGGAGTGAGATCACACATGGCTGGAGAGAGAGAGATCACCCATGG
>NW_016895110.1:0-1494 GCF_001698545.2 Rhinopithecus bieti | reverse complement strand
AGACATACTGAAAGAAAAAAAAAAAAAAAGGTAGAGGGAGGTCGGGTGTGGTGGCTCACACCTGTAATTTCAGCACTTTGGGAGGCCAAGGTGGGTGGATCACTTGAGGTCAGGGGTTTGAGACCAGCCTAGCCAACATGGTGAAATCCCGTCTCTACAAAAAATACAGAAATTAGCTGGGCATGGGTGACGGGTGCCTGTAGTCCCACCTACTCAGGAGGCAGAGGCAAAAGGATTACTTGAGCCCAGGAATTGAAGGCTGCAGGGAGGCAAGGTCACACTACTGCACTCTAGCTTGGGTAACAGAGCAGGACAATGTTTCTTAAAAAAATAAATAAAATATTCAACACAAAACCTTATAAATCCTACAATGCTACGATGAAGATACTGCCAATGTCCCCAAATCTGGAAAACTTAAGTTTATTGAGGGATCCCCATAGTAGGGGTTTCTGAAACATAACCAGAAATGATGAAGAGGTGAAGGTTTTGATTTTGGTCTGAAGCTATGTTGTTGCTGGGAAGTGAAAGAGTGGAAAATGACAAGAGAGCAGCTCATGTCTAAGGGGGGACACCTTCCCGAGCGCTATCACCCTTGGGTTACAGGGACTCTGCTCAGTGCCTGAACCCCAGAATCAACCCTGTGTCTACTTCACAGGGAGGCTGAAAGACTCCCATGCTCCTGCTCAGAAAGCAGCAGCAGCAGCAGGGGATGAGGCTGAGCTAATCACAAACTGCCACCACAAGGACCACTAGGATGCCGGCGACCATGCATGTCTTCCTGAAGGCTCAGCAGACATGCTGACCACCTCTGTTGGAGCCCTTCAGGGACCCACACCCACCGGGGTCAGGACAAAATCCTATGACCTTTGAAAATTGTGAGTTTTAATTTTGCTTCAACAGCTGTGAAGCCAAAATGACCAATCCTATTCTTTTGATTCATAAGAGATGCGCCACCCCTGTGCTCAGGAAATCACAAATGCTATGCCTGGGGCGGTGAGGTTAAAAGCTCGAAACACAAGGAAAATACTCAGGAGACTCGAAAACTTGTCCACACAGCAGCATTATTCACAAGAGTCACAAAGGAGAACCACCCACATGTCCATCAAAGGATATGAACAAAATGCGGTCCATTCCCATAGGACAATAGCATTCAGCCATGAAAAGAATGACTGATACACACTACAACATGGATTAATCTCCAAACATTATAATGAGATAAGCCAGACACAAATGACCACATATTCTATGATCCCAGTGACATGATTTAGATTAGATTGTGCCCACCAGATTAAGGGCAGATCTGCCTTCCCCAGCCCACTGACTCACATGTTAATCTCTTTTGGCAACACCCTCACAGACACACCCAGGACCCAGGATCAATACTTTGTGTTCTTTGATCCAATCAAGTTGACACTCAGTATTAACCATCACAAGTCCACCCCTTGTCAATGTGAGATCATACATAATCTTCAAGTAAAGACAATAATAAGGTCA
>NW_016895109.1:0-266 GCF_001698545.2 Rhinopithecus bieti | reverse complement strand
AAGTCCTGTATGCCCTGAGCTCATCCCCTCACTGCTCCTAGAGGTAACCACTATTCTGACTTTTGAATTATAATCAATTTGCTTTTCTTTATAACTTTACCATACGTGGATTACTAAATAATATATATTTTTATTATTAAATGTTCACATTCTTTGTTAGGTTTATACAAGTGGCATTATTTTATAAATACTATTTTTTCACTCAGATTTCTGCTACTTATATGTAGCTAGAATTTAAATATTTTCACTGCTTTATCATTTCCATC
>NW_016895108.1:0-263 GCF_001698545.2 Rhinopithecus bieti | reverse complement strand
GGTAGTAGTTGTTTGAGACCAAGTGAGCCACCGCACCCAGTCAAGAATTGGCTGTTTAAGAAAGACTACTTTTCCACGTAAGAAGTAGGGTTCTTTGGGCCAAATGTTGAGCTTTTCTCTCTCCTTTTCCTATGTGCTTGATGAAGAGAATGCAATAGGAAGAATGTGAAGATTTTAAAATTGTTTTGGTTGTTTCACGTTTGGGGATTATTCTTCCCTGCAAGGAAAGAAGAGTTACAGAGAATAAAGAAAAAACTCGTTTT
>NW_016895107.1:0-1493 GCF_001698545.2 Rhinopithecus bieti | reverse complement strand
ACTCCACCAGCCCAAGAGGCCTTCTCAGTAAAGGGCAGCGGGCAGTTCAAACCATGGGGGGGTCCCCTCCATGGGGTCGCCAGCCTGGCCTGTCCTGGGGAGTGGCCGAATGGGTGCTGTGTGCTGGGCTGTGTGGCTCACATAAGAGTCTGGGGTGAGGGGAGGGAGGAAGTTGCCCACAGCATGGCCTGAGGTGGCCAGGCCGCCTTGGGGTGAGGGTAAGCTGGTGCGCCCGTGGGGCTGAGGACAGGATATGGCTGTACAGACCGTCGGAAGGGCTGACTCTGACCCACCTTGCCAGGCTCCCTGGCCCCACCCCTGACCGTGTCACCTTGTCACCCTGTTCTCTCATCTCTAGCCCAGCACTTTCTCCTCTCCCCTCCCTTGCTGACAATAGGAATACTAAGGACACGAGGATCATTTCCATGGGCATGGATGGCACTGTGGCCTTGGAAAGCGGGTCTGCCCCTCCCTCCCCATCTGTTCCCACAGCTCTCCGCAGCTGGGTCTTCCCTGGCAGGCACGAAAGGTCGCTGGCACGCACATCTTCCCGGACATACCGAAGTCAATGTCGAGGAGGGCGGCGTTGGCACCCTCCACCAGGATCTTCTTGGAGGGGCCGTGGAGGGCCTCATACATAAAGTAAACGCCATCTCGGACCATGGGTCTGATCCGCTCAGCAAAGCCCTGCAAGGAAGGACCAAGCAGCAGAGTGAGCCTGTGACCTGGGGCAGAGGAGTCCTGCGTCCCCAGGAAGGTTGGCCAGCCCATAACAATGCCTAAGAACGGGTGTGACCGAAGGGTGTTCAACGAGCACCCGGCAGGACAGCCAGCCTCCCTGGAGGGGCACTTCGCAGCCCCACACTGCGGCCCCGGCTTCACCTTGAGCCTTTTGAGTTGGCCTTCAATGTCTATTTCCAGGGTGGGGAACATCGACTGGTGCTGGTGGGCCAGGTTCTTGAATCTGCACAAGGGACAGTCATTGTCACCCCATCACGGTCCACGTGGGTCCTCAGGGCCCTCCCCACTAGCCACAGTCCCTTCCGGCAACCTCTCCCCATCCTCTCCCAGGACTGCAGATGGCTCAGGTACCTGGAGGAAAACTCATCGAAATCTGACAGGAGGTCACAGATGCGGAGGCCCGTCCGGGCAGCTTTGGAGGAGTAGGTGGGTCCGATTCCCTTCTTGGTGGTGCCTATACTGAAAGATGAGGAGGGGTGCCCATGAGAACCCAGGAGCCCCAAGGAGCTCAGGCATCCCCTTGAGGCCATGACCCCGCCGGCTCATGACTGCAGTGCTCACCATTGCCGCCTGTGTCTGGCTGAGCTGTGAGTGTGTGCATGTGTGGGTGTACGCACTCGCATGGATGTATGTACTGGTATGGTGTGTGCCTGTGTGTGGATGTGTGCACACGGAGTGTGTGCACGTGTGTGAGTGTATGTAGGTGTGGCTGTGTGTACTTTTGTGCATTTGCGTGGGTGTGTGGGCTTGTC
>NW_016895106.1:0-263 GCF_001698545.2 Rhinopithecus bieti | reverse complement strand
GCGAAACTCCGTCTCAAAAAAAAAAAAAAAAAAAAAAAAAAAAAAAAAAAAAAGAAAAAAGAAAAGAAAAGATAAAGAAAACTGAAATTAAGAAAGTATGCTTAGAAAAAAAATCATGACTAAATTAGCAATTTCCTATCTTTGGGTAAAATTCATTTAAAACTACTCTAAGAACATAAGCAATAGTGGCTAGTGTGAGTTTAAAACATATGTGGAGAAAAGTCATATCAAAATAAATTAAATTATTATTCAATTACATAACG
>NW_016895105.1:0-400 GCF_001698545.2 Rhinopithecus bieti | reverse complement strand
AGGGAATGTCGATGCTAGCAATGGGCACAGTGAGTCCCTTCAGGACGCTCAGGATGCTGTGGAACGGTTCCCGAACATCGCCCTTGAAGCTGAAGCCAAAGATGGCATCGACCACCAGCTCATACAGTTCATCAATCATCGTGGGCTCTGAGGGCATTTCCCCAAGGAAAGGGATGTCCATTTTCTGACACAGGGTCACCAATGCAGTGAAGAGGGGCTTGTTAGGCCTTTTGGGGTAGTAGATGGTTGGCTCATAGCCAAAGAGTTTGAGGTGTCGAGCACAGACCAGACCATCTCCTCCATTATTCCCCGGGCCACAGATGACCAGGACAGTAGGGGGGCTCCTGGACATGGACGTGGGGGGATATGCCTTGGCGATGGCTGTGGCACAGCTCAGCCC
>NW_016895104.1:0-398 GCF_001698545.2 Rhinopithecus bieti | reverse complement strand
CAAGCCAAACTCATTGCCTTAACTCGAGCCCTCACTCTTGCAAAGGAACTACGTGTCAATATTTATACTGATTCTAAATATGCCTTCCATATCCTGCACCACCATGCTGTTATATGGGCAGAAAGAGGTTTCCTCACTATGCAAGCATCCTCCATCATTAATGCCTCTTTAATAAAACTCTTCTCAAGGCCACTTTACTTCCAAAGGAAGCTAGAGTCATTAACTCCAAGAGCCATCAAAATGCATCAGATCCCATCGCTCAGGGCAACTCTCATGCTGTTAAGGTATGATAAAAAAGCAGCTAGCATTCCAACTTCTGTCCCTCATGGCCAGTTTTCTCCTTTTCATCGGTCACTCCCACCTACTTCCCCACTGAAACTTCCACTTATCAATCTCTT
>NW_016895103.1:0-985 GCF_001698545.2 Rhinopithecus bieti | reverse complement strand
AGGATACTGGAATATTTTAAAGTTGCAGCAAAGTCACCGAAGCTAATCAAAGTAAAAGGTCTTCCCTATGCAAAGTAAAAGAGGCCAACTTGAAAAAAAATCCACTGAAACAAAAAAATCTAAATTTACTCGTATTTAAACATTTTCATTTTCTTAAACTTGGAAAACCTTTTGCTAAATAATTCCCTGACAGAGTTATTGGAGGAACAGATTCAATGAATGAGGCGAGCCAAGCAAATACAGACATGTAAGCAAATACTTCAAAATAATGAGGATAGTGAAATTCTAGTTCCTGATATGGATGTAGACTATCCCAGAAGACTAGAAGCCTGAGCTCCCAAATGAAATAACCAATTCCAAGACTGCTTGAAGGACCTCTCTGGACTTTGAACATGTTGATTCCTCAGCCTGGAAGACTCGTCCATCCCTTGTCTGTCTGTCCTCGTCAAAAGGAATTTATTCTTCAAAACCTAGATCTGTCACTCACTGTTTTATCAACACTTTCTTGAACTCGTCACTTCCTCCCCACCTGTCTTTGGAATCTTGTAAAAGCGTCCCTTCAGGAACATGTGATGTTTCTCATGCATTCTTCTCACATCTGTATTTCACAGTAGACTGAAGCCACCATATTCTTCTTTGTGTTAACAACACCTCACACAATAACCAGGGCACAATAGATGCCTCATGGTGTTTCTTACATTGAATTGCGCTCACCTTGAACTTACATTACTATAATAGTTCATTCTCCTTCCATCGACTCTTTCTTATGTTGACCCCAATTCTCCCTCCCTTTATCCTCCACCCACTGGTCCTATTTTGTCCCTTTGGGACAACACAGAATAAGCCTATTTCCTCTTCAAAATGTGCAAAATGCAGGCACCTTTTATGACATGCATAGTGAAACACCCTTCAACCTGTTCTCATATGACATGCTTCTGGGACCATTCACCCATCCGTGGACACACACTCTGGTGCATCACTGGAA
>NW_016895102.1:0-1493 GCF_001698545.2 Rhinopithecus bieti | reverse complement strand
AAAAAACAAACATTCTTGCCTGGATCTCAATATTAATGGGAAAATGTTGAGTCTTTCAATATTAATTTACAGTATTTGCTCAGGTTTTTCATTGATTCCTTTATTAGGTTAAGATAGTTGTCTTTTATTCCTAGTTTACTGAGTTTTAAAAATCGTAACAAGGCACTGAATTTCATCAGATGATTTTTCTGCATTGTTGTAAATGATCATAGGATTTTTCTTTTTTATTCTGTTAATGTGATGAATGACAATGATTGATTTTCGAATGTTAAATAACCTTGCATGCCTGGAATAAACTCCATTCAGTCATGATGTATTATCATTTTAATTATATTTCTGGATTCTAGTTGCTAATTATTTGTTAAGAATTTTTTTATCTATGCTATGTTCATAAGGAATTAGACTATAATTTTCTTTTAATGTCTTTGCCTGGTTTTGTTATTAGAATAATGGTGACTTCATAAAATGAGTTGGGAAGTATTTCTTCCCCTCTATTTTCTGAAAGATTTTGCTTAAGACTGGTATTATTTCCATATAATTCATTATTTAATCTATCTAGGCCCAGAGTCCACTTTGTCAGAAGAGTTTAAGTTATAAATCCAGTTTATTTAGGCTTAACATAGAATTGATGAGATTTTCTATTTCTTCTTGTGTCAATTTGAGTTATGCGTGTTTTCAAAGGAATTATCCATTTCAACTAAACTTTTAATTGGTTGGCATAAGTGGTTCATAATATCCCTTTTTTATTTTTTAATGTCTATAAGACTTATAATGCTGTCCCTTCTTTTATTATTAATATTTATTTTGTGTTTTCCTTTTTTTTCTTTATCTGTCTTGCTGGTAGTTTATTTTTTATTTTAGGGGTTGTTTTCTCTTTAATGGAAAACAAAGCTTATTTTGAGGATTTTTTCATTCATCAAACATTAGCTTGGAATTGATGACTGTCATAGTGTTGGGAGTGTGGTGGGAGAGGGACTACAAAAGCAGAAGATAGTTTTACTTTCTTTTTTAAAATTTTTTAAATTTTACTTTAAGTTCTGGGATACAAGTATAGAACATGTAGGTTTGTTACATAGGTATGTGTGTACCAGGGTGGTTTGCTTCACCTATCAACCCGTCATCTAGGTTTTAAGCCCCTTATGCATGAGCTATTTGTCCTAATGCTCTCCCTCCCCTTGCCCGCCATCCCGCCGACTGGCCCCAGTGAGTGTTGTTCTCCTTCCTGTGTCCATGTGTTCTCATTGTTCAACTCCCACTTATGAGTGAGAACATGTGGTGTTTGCTTTTCTGTTCCTGTGTTAGTTTTACTGAGGATGATGGCTTCCAGTTTCATCCATGTCCCTGCAAAGGACATTAGTCTCATTCCTTTTATCGCTTCATAGTATTCCGTAGTGTATATGTACCACATTTTCTTTATCCAGTCTATCACTGATGGGCATTTGGGTTGGTTGGTTCCATGTCTTTGCTATTGTAAATACTGCTGCAATAAACAT
>NW_016895101.1:0-757 GCF_001698545.2 Rhinopithecus bieti | reverse complement strand
GACGGGGCTGGGAGAGCCGGGCAGGTGTGAGGTGGGGGGGCTGGGAGAGTGGGCAGGTGTGTGGCCTCTCCAGCTGTGGGGCTGTGGCACAGTGCGGTGTCCAGGCTGGGGACAAGGGGCAGCTTCGTGAGGATGGGGAAGTCTGGGATGGAAGCTGCTCAGAGAGGGACTCAGAGCAGGGCTGGGGTAGAAAAGTGGGAGGAAAGTGGCCCAGAGGTGCCCAGCCCCAGGGGACTGGGGCGGTCAGAGTAGAGGCAGGCTGGGGTGAGGGTGGGGTTCAGAGGCAGGGCCCTGCCCTGAGAGTCAGCAGTGCCAGTAGAGCTGGGGTGCAAAGCGCTGCTGGGCCTTTGAGCCTGGGGCAGGACAGTAGCCTCCCAGGCCTGGCAGGAGCTGCAGGCAGGAGGAACATCATTTCCAGGTTCCAGGACAGCCGCCGACCCAGCTCACAAGGCCCCAGCAAGGCCAGGTGGGCGACAGAGGCCTCAGGTTCTCCCGAGAGACCTCAGCTACTATTACAGCTGAAAATATCGCACAACCTTGGTTTCTTACATCAGCCAAGCATTTTGCTGCTTTTGTGGCCATAGCACAGGCTGGCACCTGAGTCCCGGAACATTCTGGTATGGGATGCTCAGCCTCGCCAGGCCCTGAGTGAGGACACAGTGGGTCAGGGATGGATCTCTGCTGCAGGGAGCACCAGCCTCTGGGAGGAATCGATCTTTGCTCACAGTCAGACATGCTCCCTTGAGAGCCGTCCCAT
>NW_016895100.1:0-628 GCF_001698545.2 Rhinopithecus bieti | reverse complement strand
ATGACTTCTTTGCCCTGCTTATTCTAGTCAGCCATTCATCTAATCTTTTTTCAAGGTTTTAGCTTCTTTGCAATGGGCTTGAAATTCCTCCTTTAGAGGAAGTTTGATCGTCTGAAGCCTTCTTCTCTCCACTTGTCAAAGTCATTCTCCATCCAGCTTTGTTCCATTGCTGGCGAGGAGTTGCATTCCTTTGGAGGGGAGAGGCACTCTGATTTTAGAATTTTCAGCTTTCCTGTTCTGGTTTCTCCCAATCTTTGTGGTTTTATCTACCTTTGGTCTTTGATGATGGTGACATACAGATGGAGTTTTGGTGTGGGTGTCCTTTCTGTTTGTTAGTTTTCCTTCTAACTGTCAGGACCCTCAGCTGCAGGTCTGTTGGAGTTTGCTGGAGATCCACTCCAGACCCTTTTGCCTGGGTATCAGCAGCAGAGACTGCAGAACAGCAAATATTGCTGAACAGCAAATGTTGCTGCCTTATCATTGCTCTGGAAGCTTCGCCTCAGAGAGATACCCGGCCATGTGAGGTGTCAGTCTGCCCCTACTGGGGGGTGCCTCCCAGTTAGGCTATTCAGCGGTCAGGCACTCACTTGAGGAGGCAGTCTGTCCGTTTTCAGTTCTCAAACTCCGT
>NW_016895099.1:0-1402 GCF_001698545.2 Rhinopithecus bieti | reverse complement strand
ATATTTAATAATATTAAATTATACACTCTGCTTTTCAGAATGGTAGAACTGTATGTATATGTAGACCCACAGAGGTGCTTTAAGTAGGGAAAAGACTCTTAAACATTTTAATGACAGTGTAAATTAGTTCTCTATTCTGATACACTGACAGTAACACAAAGAGAGCTGTGTTACTATCAGTAACCTCAATTTTTTTTTCTATATAGGTTGATTTCAAAAAATAATTAAAATTGACATAAAGATTTAGGTACAAGCATGTGTGATACAGATTTTATTATCTTTAATTCACTATATACTGAACATGGGATAAGTGCCCATCACTTTGCTTTGTTAGATGCTATGGACACTGTTACCAACCAAACTAGCGTTTTCTCATCCTTAGAGACTAGAGTCAGGGGTGAAAACTTGCCTCATAAATAGCAATTCTGCTTAGCCACTTCCTTATTGTCTGCTTATCTCCTGAGAAACTTTGGGCAGGTTATATACCCTCTACATATCCTTCAGCATATAATATATGGGTGTGTGTGTGTGTGTGTGTGTGTGTGTATAACTGCTCCAAGGGTTTGTGGAATATAATAAGCTAGTGAGGATAAAATCCTGGAACAATGACTGGAGTACAGAAAATATTTTATATATTGTTTGTTGTTACTATTAGTAGTAGTAGTGAGACTCATTGGATGTGTGGAGCAGTAGCAGTGGTAACACTGAGTTCTACTCTCTGTTAGTTCATATTTGAATCCTATACACACTACTAGAAACATGAGGCATGGAGACTCTTTTACTTTAGTTGCCAATGTCAGACCTTTTGTAAAATAAAAGAAAATGTGGTGTATATACACAGTGGAATCTAGTCTCAAAACAAAGAAAATTCTGTCACTTGGCATTTCTTTCTTGTATATAACATTAACAGCTTTAGTTATATGTCTTATTCAAATTGGTCTTGTTAAAATAAACTTTTAATCATTTTAATAATTTTGGAAAACTATAGAAAGATCAATACTGCTTGATCTCACTTATATGTGGAATCTAAAATAGACAAACTCATAGAAGCAGAGGTAGAATGATGGTTACCAGAGCCTGGAGAAATGTTGGTCAAAATGTATAAAGATTCAGTTGGACAGAAAGGAAAAGGCTATAAGGTTTTGAGATCTGTTGCACAGCATGGTGACTACAGTTAATAATCGTATTTTATGTATTTCAGAATTTCTAAGAATACATTTCAAAATAATAAACCCCGTCTTTACTAAAAAAAAAAATACAAAAAATTAGCCGGGCGTGGTGGCGGGCGCCTGTAGTCCCAGCGACTCGGGAGGCTGAGCCAGAAGAATGGCGTGAACCCGGGAGGCGGAGCTTGCAGTGAGCCAAGATCGCGTCACTGCACTCCAGCCTGGGCGACAGAGCG
>NW_016895098.1:0-264 GCF_001698545.2 Rhinopithecus bieti | reverse complement strand
GGTTTTGGGCCCCGGCAAAATCCAAAATTATTTGGGTTTTCCAAAAGGGTGTTTTTTTGGTATTTGGGGTTTGCCTGTAGTCTAGACATCCGATATGCACCACCGTATCTGTTGCTTCTTTTCTGATTTCTGCTGCATTTGAATCATGTTTAAGGCTTAGAATCTAAGTGATCATTACTAGTAAATAATACCCTTAAATGCCCTGCCCCACACACCAAAAAATCGATACTAGTTGAAATCCATTTTTTTCTTTTCATTATTTTG
>NW_016895097.1:0-266 GCF_001698545.2 Rhinopithecus bieti | reverse complement strand
GAGACGGAGTCTCGCTCTGTTGCCAGGCTGGAGTGCAGTGGCATGACCTCAGCTCACAGCAATCTCCACCTCCTGGGTTCAAGCGATTCCCCTGCCTCAGCCTCCCGAGTAGCTGGGACTACAGGTGCACACCACCATGCCCAGCTAAATTTTGTATTTTAGTAGAGATGGAGTTTCACCATGTTGGAGGATGGTCTTGATCTCCTGACCTCATGATCCGCCCACCTCAGCCTCCCAGAGTGCTGGGATTATAGGTGTGAGGCAAC
>NW_016895096.1:0-631 GCF_001698545.2 Rhinopithecus bieti | reverse complement strand
GCTCTTCTTGTTGAATTGATCCCTTTATGTAATGGCCTTCTTTGTCTCTTTTGATCTTTGTTTGTTTACAGTATGTTTTATCAGGTACTAGGATTTCAACCCCTGCTTTTTTTTTTTTTTTTTTTTTTTTTTTTTTTTTGCTTTCTATTTGGTTGGCAGGTCTTACTCCATCCCTTTATTTTAAACCTATGTGTGTCTCTGCACATGAGATGGTTCTCCTGAATACTGCACACTGATGAGTCTTGTTTCTTTATCCAATTTGCCAATCTGTGTCTTTTAATTGGGGATTTGGCCCATTTACATTTAAGGTTAATATTGTTATGTATGAATTTATGTATGTATGATCCTGTCATTATGATGTTAGCTGGTTATTTTGCCGTTAATTGATGCAGTTTCTTCCTAGCATCGATGGTCTTTACAATTTGGCATGTTTTGCAGTGGCTGGTATTGGTTGTTCCTTTCCATGTGTAGTGCTTCCTTTGGTACCTCTTGTTAGGCAGGCCTGGTGGTGACAAAATCTCTCAGCATTTGCTTAGCTGTAAAGGATTTTATTTCTCCTTCACTTATGAAACTTAGTTTGGCTGGATATGAAATTCTGGGTTGAAAATTCTTTTCTTTAAGAATGTTGGGG
>NW_016895095.1:0-266 GCF_001698545.2 Rhinopithecus bieti | reverse complement strand
GGGTTATGTTTATTTTATACATAGAGGCTTGTACATATACACCTATATATATTTGTTCACATATATTTTCTATATATATAATTACACAAAATATTTACATTCACTTATGTATATAAATATGTCTATATTTATGTGTGTGGATGGATAGACAGATAGATAGATAGATAGATAGATAGATAGATAGATAGGGAGATAGGTTTTCTTCTTGCCTGAATGGAGAAGCACCACTATGGACAGGCAGAAAGCACTACACAGTTTCCTGTGTG
>NW_016895094.1:0-264 GCF_001698545.2 Rhinopithecus bieti | reverse complement strand
CACTTTGGGAGGCCGAGACGGGCGGATCACGAGGGCAGGAGATCGAGAACAACCTGGGTAATACGGGGAAACCCCGGCTTTACTAAAAAAAAAAAAAAAAAAAATACAAAAAACTAGCCGGGCGAGGTGGCGGGCGCCTGTAGTCCCAGCTACTCGGGAGGCTGAGGCAGGAGAATGGCGTGAACCCGGGAGGCGGAGCTTGCAGTGAGCTGAGAGCTGGCCACTGCACTCCAGCCTGGGCGACAGAGCAAGACTCCGTCTCAC
>NW_016895093.1:0-267 GCF_001698545.2 Rhinopithecus bieti | reverse complement strand
GTTTTTTATTTTATTTTTTTAATTTTGTAATTATTATTATACTTTAAGTTCTAGGGTACATGTGCATAACATGCAGATTTGTTACATATGTATACTTGTGCCATGTTGGTGTGCTGCACCCATCAACTCGTCAGCACCCATCAACTTGTCATTTACATCAGGTATAACTCCCAATGCAATCCCTCCCGCCTCCCCTCTCCATGCTAGGCCCCGGTGTGTGATGTTCCCCTTCCCAAGTGATCTCATTGTTCATTTCCCACCTATGAG
>NW_016895092.1:0-400 GCF_001698545.2 Rhinopithecus bieti | reverse complement strand
TAGCTTATATTATTTATAATATATAATATATGCATATTATAATATATTAATTATATAATGTTAATTTCATAATATGGGATATCTATAATATATAATAGGATATATTATACATGATATATATTATATATACACTAACCAGTTATATTTATATCCTTGTTGTACCTAAGCCTTGTTATCCAAGGCCTCTAGGATGTTAACAATAACCAGATATCTGGTTAACATCCAAAATATCTTAATTAGGAATACACACTTCATGTGTTATTTCTTTGAAGAAGCACATACTTGAGTGGGCTGCCACCGACACTAGAGGCTGTGAAATAGCATAAGGAAAATCACAAGTGACTTTTCCTTGGTGAAATGAATTACGCTCAACTGATGATGTTCAAGACATGTGGACTGG
>NW_016895091.1:0-631 GCF_001698545.2 Rhinopithecus bieti | reverse complement strand
CTTTTGGAGAAAAGCTACCAAGAGACATTTGGGAGTATAGGGATGGCTCTGGTGTAAAGGAAGTGTCCTCACACAAAACTGGAAAGAAGATTTCTGTGAAACTTCTTTGTGTTAGATATATTTATTCATCTTGCATAGTTAAAACTTTTCTTATATTACACAGTTTGGAAACTCCGTCATGCACAGATCCGCGAAGGGACTTTTGGGAGCACATACAGGCCTACAGTGAAAGAGGAGACATCTTCAGATCAAAACAGGGTAGAAGCTTCCTGAGAAACTACTTTGTGATGTAGGCATTCCACTCAGGAAGTAATATCTCTTTCTCACAAGGCAGCGTTTGAACAATGTTCCTGTGAAACCAAAAAACTGATGTTTCGCAGCACCTTGAGGACTACAGCAAATAGTGAAATATACTGAAATAAAATCGAGGAAGAAGCCTTCCAAGAATCTGCTCTCTGATACGTGCATTCGCTTCACAGAGTTATGCTTACTCTATGTTAATGAGTATGCTAAGTTAACGCTTACACTATGATGCCCAGTTTCAAAACTCTGTCTTTGAAGAATCTGTGAAGGGATACTTAGTGACGCCCAGAGGCTTGTGGTGAGCAAGGAAACGCCTTCCAATGAAAGC
>NW_016895090.1:0-264 GCF_001698545.2 Rhinopithecus bieti | reverse complement strand
GGGAGTCACATTTTTTTTTTTTTTTTTTTGAGATGGAGTCTCGCTCTGTTGCCCAGGCTAGAGTGCAGTGGCGCGATCTCGGCTCACTGCAACCTCCGCCTCCCAGGTCCAAGCGATTCTTCTGCCTCAGCCTCCTGAGTAGCTGGGATTACAGGCGCCTGTCACCGCGCCCAGCTAATTTTGTATTTTAGTAGAGATGGGGTTTCACCATGTTGGCCAGGTTCGTCTTGAACTCCTGGCCTCAAGTGATCTGCCTACCTCGGC
>NW_016895089.1:0-394 GCF_001698545.2 Rhinopithecus bieti | reverse complement strand
TCAGGTAAAATCTAGAAGGAAACTTTCTGAGAAACTTCTTTGTGATGTGAGAATTCATCTCACAGAGAGGGATATTCTGGGGTGCATTGAGGCCTATGGTGAAAAGGAAATATCCTCAGATAAAACTAGAAAGAATATTTCTGAGAAACTACTTTTGGATATGTGAATTCATCTCACAGAGATACGCTGTTGTTTTCATTGAACAGTTTGATAACACTGTTTTCATGGAATCCACAATAGGATGTTTGGGAGCGTACTGAAGAATATGGTGACAAAGGAAATATCCCCAGACATAAAACAAAAGAAGCTTTCTGAGAAACTGTTTTGTCATGTGTGAAACATCTCACAGAGTTACACCTTTCTTTTCATGGAGCAGTTTGCTAACACTGCTTTT
>NW_016895088.1:0-398 GCF_001698545.2 Rhinopithecus bieti | reverse complement strand
CATAGATGAAGCTTTCTTTACATTATGCAGCTTGGAAACTCCCTCGTGGATGGATCCACGAAGGGATATTTGGGATCACATTTGGGCCTATGGTGAAATAGGAAATATAGTCGGATAAAACTGGTGAGAAGCTTTCTGAGAAACTGCTTGGTGATGTGTGCATTCCACTCAGGGAGATATATCTTTCTTCACATAAGGCACAGTTTGAACACTGTTCCTGTAAAACCAAAAGAGTGATATTTGGAGCACATTGAAGACTATGGCAAAAGTGAAATGTCGTCCAATAAAAAACAGAAAGAAGCACTCGAAGAAACTGCTCTCTGACATGAACATTCTTCTCACAGGGTTAAAGCTTACTCTACAGTTATCAGTTTGAAAGTCGGTCTTTGAGGGTTCTG
>NW_016895087.1:0-267 GCF_001698545.2 Rhinopithecus bieti | reverse complement strand
GCATGATTCTTTTCTTTTCTTTTCTTTTTTATTATACTTTAAGTTCTAGGGTACATGTGCATAACGTGCTGGTTTGTTACATATGTATACATGTGCCATGTTGGTGTGCTGCACCCATCAACTCGTCAGCACCCATCAATTCATCATTTATATCAGGTATAACTCCCAATGCAATCCCTCCCTCCACACCCCTCCCCATGATAGGCCCCAGGGCGTGATGTTCCCCTCCCGAGTCCAAGTGATCTCATTGTTCAGTTCCCACCTATG
>NW_016895086.1:0-206 GCF_001698545.2 Rhinopithecus bieti | reverse complement strand
ATCACGAGGTCAGGAGATCGAGACCATCCGGCTAACCCAGTGAAACCCCATCTCTACTAAAAAATACAAAAAACTAGCCAGGCGAGGTGGCGGGCACCTGTAGTCCCAGCTACTCGGAGGCTGAGGCAGGAGAATGGCGTAAACCCAGGAGGCGGAGCTTGCAGTGAGCTGAGATCCGGCCACTGCACTCCAGCCTGGGCGACAGA
>NW_016895085.1:0-206 GCF_001698545.2 Rhinopithecus bieti | reverse complement strand
TTCACAGTAGGCCGGGCACGGTGGCTCACGCCTGTAATCCCAGCACTTTGGGAGGCTGAGACGGGCAGATCACCAGGTCAGGAGATCGAGACCATCCTGACTAACACGGTGAAACCCCGTCTCTACTAAAAATAAAAAATTAGCCGGGTGTGGTGGCGGGCGCCTGTAGTCCCAGCTACTCGGGAGGCTGAGGCAGGAGAATGGCA
>NW_016895084.1:0-633 GCF_001698545.2 Rhinopithecus bieti | reverse complement strand
GGAGCCCTTAAAAGGGACAGAAATTGTGTACTCGGGGAGCTCAGATTTTGAGACTGTAGCTTGCTGATGCTCCCAGCTGAATGAAATCCTTCCTTCTACAACTTGGTGTCTGAGAGGTTTTGTCTGCAGTCCGTCCTGCTACATTTATTGGTTCCCTGACCGGAAGCGAGGTAACTGACGGACGGCTGAGGCAGCCCCTTAGGCGGCTTAGGCCTGCCCTGTGGAACATCCCTTCCGGGGACTCCGGCCGGCCTGAGTGTCGGCAATCCAAAGAGCGCTGGGGTAGGCAATTGTCCCGGTGGAACGCCTCACCAGAGCAGCACGTAGCAGGCCCCGTGGAGGATTAACACAATGGCTGAACACCGGGAAGGAACTCGCACTTGGAGTCCGGACATCTGAAACTTGGTAAGACCAGTCTTTGGAACTTGTCCCACTCCATTTGAGTGGAAGCGTGGCCTGATCACCCACAGTGTGTCTGTATTGGCACTTTTGTTCTGGTTTTGACTTGACTTGACTTGGTAAGACTAGTCTTTGGAACTTTCTCCACTCCATTTGAGTGGAAGCGTGGCCTGATGACCCACAGTGTGCCTGTATCGGCACTTTTGTTGTGGTTTTGACTTGACTTGAATTGCT
>NW_016895083.1:0-1345 GCF_001698545.2 Rhinopithecus bieti | reverse complement strand
CGCTATGACTCATTTTGGGTTAGGGGAAAATCCCCTTAGGGAAGTCCCTATTGACCCAGGAAGTCCAGCCAACTTAGCCACTTAGTGCCTCACTATGAGCTTGTGAAATTAAAACTAATTTAGTTACTCCTAAAATACAATAGTAGTACAGGCATTGGGTTATTCATTTCCTTTCCAAAAGGAGAAATAAAGCAAAAGAAAGGGGCGATAGGTCTCACACATGTCTGGAACTCAACAGGGCAGTCATTAAATCTTAAAGCTCCAAAATAATCTCCTTTGACTTGATGTTCTGCATATAGGGCACACTTGTGCAAAAGGCTGACTCCCAAGGCCTCAGGCAGTTTCATTTCTGTGGCTTTGCAGGGGCATCTCTTGTGGCTGCTCTGATGGGTTGGAATTGTGTGCCTCAGTCTGTTCCACACTAAGGCCACAAGCTTCTGTTGGCTGTACCATTCTCGGGTCTGGAGAACAACAGCCCGTTTTCCATAGCTCCTCAAAGTGCCCAGGTGGACTGTATGTGGGCACTTTAACACCACTAGCATTCCCTAGTAGAGCTTGTTTGTAGGGGTTTAACCTCTGTAGCAGGCTTTTACCTGGGCACGCAGGCTTTTCCATACATCCTTTGAAATCTAGATGGAAACTACCCAGGCCTTCTTCAAGCTTGCATTCTGAGCATCTACAGACTTAACAGCACGTGGAAACTGACAAATCTATGGCTTGCACACTCAGGACCTGTGACCCAAGCTGCACCTGAGTCCCTTTGAGCTGAGGCTGGAACCAGAGCAGCCAGGACACAGAATCAGTCCCTCAAGGCTGCTCATGAAAACAAGGCCATGGGCCTGGTTCAGAAAACTGCTTTCTTTTCTCTTAGGTCTCTAGGGAGAGGCGGCCTAGAGGATCTCAGAAATGACTTTAGGCCCTTTATCCATTGTCTTGGATGTTAGCACTTGACTCTCCTTTAGTCATGCTAATATCTCTAATAAGTGTTTGCAACATGCTTGCATTTATCTCCCCACAAAACCTTTTTTTTTTTTTATCTTTACCACATGGCTAGGCTGCTAGTTTTCACATTTTCCAAACTTTTACACTCTGCTTCCCTTTTAAATATAAGCTCCAACTTTAAATTATTTATTTGCTCCCTAAATTATTTATTTGCTCCCATATCTATGTATAGGCTATTAGAAATAGCCAGGCCACATCTTGAATGCTTTGCTTCTTAGAAATTTCTTTCAACTGATACCCTATTGAATTATTATTAATTTTCATTAATATGAATTTAAAACAATTCATATTAATGAAAAAAAGTAAATACAGAGTTTCAGATACTAATTTCTTCAATTTGTAA
>NW_016895082.1:0-204 GCF_001698545.2 Rhinopithecus bieti | reverse complement strand
ATATTCGGGAGCACATTCAGGCCTACGGTGAAAGAGGAGATATCTTCAGATAAAACTGGATAGAAGCTTTCTGAGAAAGTACTTTGTTTTGTATGCATTCCACACATGGAGTTATACCTCTTTTCATTTGAACACTGTTCCTGTGAAACGGAAAAGTGATTTTTTGGAACGCTTTGAGGACTATGGCGAATAGTGAAATATACG
>NW_016895081.1:0-1474 GCF_001698545.2 Rhinopithecus bieti | reverse complement strand
ATTTTGTTTCATTTATGAAGGACAATGTATTTTGATATAGAATTCCAGGTTTTTTTCTTTTAACACTTTAAATATTTTGCTTGTTACTTTAAATATTTTAAATATTGCTTGCATAGTTTCTGGTGAGAAGTCCACTGTAATTATTATTCCTGTTCCTGTAAAGGTAAAGCATTTTATTTCTTTCTGGTTACTTTCCAGATTTTCTCTTTGCATTCAGTTTTCCACAGCTTGAATATGATATGCCTATAGATAGTTTTGTTTTGGAGGGAGGAAAGAGAGGTTATTTATTCTCGGGGTATCTCTGAGCTTCCTTGATCTGTGGTTTGTTGTCTATAATTAATTTTGGAAATTTCTTGGTCATTATTACTTCAAATATTTCTTTTGTCTCATTTTCTCTTTCTTTATATTCTTGCATTCTGTAATATTACATCTTTTGAAATTGTCCCATAACTATTGGCTATTCTGTTTTATTCTGTTTTGTTTGTTTTCTTTTACATCTTGTCTTCTCTTTGCATTTTAATTCAGGAAGTTCTGCTAATGTTTCTATAAGGTCACTGATCATTTCCTTGGGTTGAGTCTACTGATGAGCCCATCAAATAATCTTCACCACCCTTGCTCTGTTTTAGATTTCTAGCATCACCATCAATTCACCAAAATTACCATCTAAGTCAGGAATGTACAAGCTTTTGGCTTCCCTCGGCCACATTGAGAGAAAAGAATTGTATTGGGCCACACATAAAATACACTAACGATAGCTGATGAGCTTAAAAAAAAAATTGCAAAAGTCTTTTAAGAAAGTTTACAAATTTGTGTTGGGATTCATTCAAAGCCATCCTGGGCTGCATGTAGCTCGTTGGGCCATGGGTTGGTTAAGCTTCATCTAAGTGTTGCTGCTAGTTAGTTGTTCCAATGGCTTTTGCTGCAGATGATCTTGGCTTTGGGTTCTAGTTTGCCTGGGACCTATGTTCTCAGATGGGTTTTAAAAGTCACTAGTTTTCATTTTGTATAGCCCAATCTAAAATCTCTGCCCTAGAAGTTTGCACTAAAATATACTGGAAAAAAAAGATTAATTCAGAACTTTAGAATCTCTGTACCAGGAATTTAGGATTTAAAACTCAGGAGTTGTGTAATTTTGGGAGTGAGGGGTGCACATACATCTTTCTTTTTTTAAACAGATTTAAAACTGAAATTTATCATGTTTTCAATTATAAGCATAAGCAACAAAGCACAATAGTATTGGCAGTAACTGTGACATTGTTACCAATGGAACTCACACGTATTTTCATATTACATTTATAGTTTTTTTCTAATAAATTAAAGTATCATTTATGCTGAACCCTTTGAAAAGGGTTAGTAGACTCACCACTTGATCTTATTATTTAAAGCATTAGTGAAGATGCGGACATATAACTAAACCACAAATTTGCTTAAACATTTCTTTCACTAACTATATTTAGGTATATTTGTTTCCTTT
>NW_016895080.1:0-206 GCF_001698545.2 Rhinopithecus bieti | reverse complement strand
GGAGACTATTATTCTAAGTGATGTAATTCAGGAATGGAAAACCAAATATTGTATGTTCTCACTGATATGTGAGAGCTAAGCTATGAGGATGCAAAGGCATAAGAATGATACAATGGAATCTGGGGAATTGGGGGGAAGAGTGGGAGGTGGGTGAGGGATAAAATACTACAAATATGGTGCAGTGTATACTGCTAGGGTGATGGGTG
>NW_016895079.1:0-2892 GCF_001698545.2 Rhinopithecus bieti | reverse complement strand
ATAAGATGTTTGGTTTTCACTGTAGTCCTTAGTGAGATTTGAAATGTCCCTATGCAGATTCTAAAAAATACTGTTTAAAAAAACCTGTGGAATGTCAAGAAAGGTTTAAATGTGTGAGCTGAATCCACACATTACATAGTAGTTTAACAGATACCTTCTGTTTAGTTTTATCACAAGATGTCCAGTTTTATACTATAGGCCTCAGTGAGCTCTGAAATGTCCCTCCACAGATTCTACAAAACAGTGTTTCCAGCCTGTTGAATGTAAAGAAAGGTTTAGCACTGTGATCTAATTCCACACATCACAAAGCCGTTTTACAGATAGCTTCTTTTAGTCTTTATTGTGGGATATTCAGTTTTCAGTATAGGCTTTGGTGAACTCTGAAATGTTCCTTAGCAGATTGCACGAAAACAGAGTTTCGAATCTGCTGGTTGTAAAGAAAGGTTTAACTCTGTGAGCTGAAGCCACACATCACAAAGCAGTTTCACGGATAGCTTCTTTCTAGTTTTATTTTGGGATATTCTTTTTTCTCCTATAGGGCTAAGTGAGGTTCAAAATGTCCCTGCACAGATTCTACAAAAGCAGTTTCACAGATAGCTTCTTTATAGTTTTATCACATAATAATCCATTTCTCATTATAGGCTTCATTGAGCTCCAAAATGTCCTTTGGCTGATTCTACAAAACAGTGTTTCCAAACTGTGAAAGGAAAGCAAAGCTTTAACTCAGTGAACTGAATCCACACATCACAAAGTGGTTTCATGGATACCTTCTTTCTAGTTTTATTGTGAAATATTTGCTTTTACTATATACATCAGTGAGCTCTGAAATGTCCCTTCACAGATTCTACAAAAGCAGTGTTTTCAACCTGCTATATGTAAAGAAAGTTTTACTGTGAGTTAAATCCACGGATCACAAAGTAGTTTCACATATAGTTCCTCTCTACTTTTATTATGGAACATTTAGTTTTCACTACAGGCCTCAGTGAGCTCCAAAGTGTCCCTTTGCAGATGTTACAAAAGTGGTGTTGCATGTAAACAGAGATTGAACTCTGTGAGCTGAAACCACACATCACAAAGCAGTTTACAGATACCTTGTTTTAGTTTTAATGGTGGGATATTCTCTTTTCTCTACAGGCCTCAGTAAGTTCCAAAATGTCACTTCACAGATTCTACAAAAGGAGTGATTTCGATTTGCTAAATGTAAAGAAAGCTTTATTGCTTTGAGCTGAATCCACACATCACAAAGTGGTTTCACAGATAGCTTCTTTCTAGTTTTATGAGAGGATATTTTGTTTCTCACTACAGGCCTAAGTGAGCTCCGAAATGTCCCTTCACAGGTTCTCAAAAAACAGTGTTTTCATTTTGCTGAATGTAAGGAAAGGTTTAACACTATGAGCTGAATTTATATATCACTAAGTGGTTTAACAAAGAGCTTCTTTTTTAAGTTTTATTTTGCTTAGTTTTATTTTGGGATATTCGGCTTTTCACCATAGGCCTCATGGACTCTGAAATGTCCCTTCACAGATTCTACAGAAAGAGTGTTTCCAAAATCCTGACTCAAAAGAAAAGTTTACCTCTGTGAGATGAATCCAAACATCACAACGCAATTTCACAGTTAGCTTCTTTCCAGTTTTATCTATAGATATTTTGTTTTCCAATGTAGGCTTCAGTGGGCTCCCAAATGTCCCTCTGAAGATTCTACAAAAGAGTGTTTCCAACCTACTGAATCAAAAAAAAGGTTTAATTCTGTGAGCTGAAACAACAAACTACAAACCAGTTTCATATATAGCTTTTTTCTAGTTTTATCACAAGTTATTCAGTTTTCACTCCAGGCCACAGTGAGCTCCAAAATGTCCCATTGCTTATTCTACATAAATGGTTTTACAACCTGCTGAATGTAAAGAAGGTTTATCTCTGTGAGGTAAATCTACACATCACAAAGCAGTTTCATAGATAGATTTTTTCTAGTTTTATCTTGGGATATTCTGTTTTCAATATAGGCCCCAATGAGCTCTGAAATGACGTTTCACTGATTCCAGCAAAACAGTTTCTAACCTGCTGAATACAGAGAAAGATTTAACTCTGTGAGCTGAATCCACACATCACAAAACGGTTTCACAGATAATGTTTTGTAGTTTTGTCACAAGATATTTGGTTTTTTACTGTATGCCTCAGTGAGCTTCAAAATGTCCCCTTGTGGATTCTACAAAATCGGTGTTTCCAACCTGCTAATTTTAAAGAAAGGTTTATCTCTATAAGCTGATTTCACATATTACAAAGTGGTTTCACAAATATCTTTTGTCTAGTTTTATTGCAAGATTATCGATTTTCACTACAGGCCTCAGTGTTCTCCAAAATGTCCCATCACCAATTCTACGAAAACTCTTTTTTTAAACTGCTGAATGTAAAGAAAGTTTTAACTCTGTGAGCAGAATCCACACATCACAAAGCTGTTTCACATATAGTTTCTTTCTAGTTTTATTATGGGATATTTGATTTTCAAGGCCTCAGTGAGATTTCAAATGTCCCTTCATGGATTCTACAAAACAGTGTTTGCCACCTTCTGAATGTGAAAAAATATTACCTCTGTGAGCTGATTCTACACATCACAAAGCAATTTCACAGATACTTTTTTCTAGTTTTATTGCAAGATATTCAGTTTTCACTATAGACCTCAGCAAGCTTTGAAATGTCCCTTTGCAGATTCAAAAAAATATATATGTTTCCAACATACTGAATGTACACAAGGTTTAACACTGTGAGCTGAATCCATCCATCTCAAAATGGATTCACAGAGAACTTCTTTTTAATTTTTATCAGGGGAAATTCTGTTTTTAAGTAGAGATCTCAGTGAATTTGAAATGTCCCTTTGCTTATTCTACAAAAACTGTT
>NW_016895078.1:0-205 GCF_001698545.2 Rhinopithecus bieti | reverse complement strand
ACACACACACACACAGCTATCTACACACACACACACACACACAGCTATCTACACACACACACACACAGCTATCTACACACACACACACACAGCTATCTACACACACACACACACAGCTATCTACACACACACACACACAGCTATCTACACACACACACACACACAGCTATCTACACACACACACACAGCTATCTACACACACACA
>NW_016895077.1:0-202 GCF_001698545.2 Rhinopithecus bieti | reverse complement strand
AAGTTAAGAAAGAAAATAGGCCGGGCGTGGTGGCTCAAGCCTGTAATCCCAGCACTTTGGGAGGCCGAGACGGGCGGATCACGAGGTCAGGAGATCGAGACCATCCTGGCTAACACGGTGAAACCCCGTCTCTACTAAAAAATACAAAAAACTAGCCGGGCGAGGTGGCGGCGCCTGTAGTCCCAGCTACTCGGGAGGCTGA
>NW_016895076.1:0-206 GCF_001698545.2 Rhinopithecus bieti | reverse complement strand
AAAACATTTTAAAATATTATGTACCTTTAGCTCAAACACTATAAACAGTTTGAACACCTCTTGCTTTGTATGCAATAGAAGACATTTTAATGAATCCAATGCAACATACAAGCCAAGGGGTGATATTAATAGTAATACAAAACAAAACAAGATATACTCGATTTTATGATGATCCTTAAACTGCCCAAAATATTTTCACTTAAAAG
>NW_016895075.1:0-204 GCF_001698545.2 Rhinopithecus bieti | reverse complement strand
CCTTCCTTCTTTCCTTCCTTCCTGTCTTCTTTCCTTCCTTCCTTCTTTCCTTCCTTCCTTTCTTCCTTCTTTCCTTCCTTCCTGTCTTCTTTCCTTCCTTCCTTCTTTCCTTCTTTCCTTTCTTCCTTCTTTCCTTCCTTCCTGTCTTCTTTCCTTCCTTCCTTCTTTCCTTCCTTCCTGTCTTCTTTCCTTCCTTCCTTCTTT
>NW_016895074.1:0-1483 GCF_001698545.2 Rhinopithecus bieti | reverse complement strand
TATCCTTGTTAATTTTCTCTCTGTGTGATTATTGACAGTGGGGTGTTAAAGTCTCCCACTATTACTGTGTGGGAGTCTTAAGTTTCTTTGTAGGTCTCTAAGAACTTGCTTTATGAATCTGGGTGCTCCTGTTTTGGGCACATATATATTTAGTATAGTCAGCTCTTCTTGTTGCATTGATCCCTTTACCATCATTATGCAATGCCCTTCTTTGTCTTTTTTGATCTTTGTTGATTTAAAGTCTGTTTTTTCAGATACTAGAATTGCAAACCCTGCTTTTCTTTTTTCTTTTTTTGCTTTCCATTTGCTTGGTGAATATTTCTCCATCCCTTTATTTTGAGCCTATGTGTGTCTTTGCAGGTACAACTGGTCTCCTGAATACAGCACACCGATGGGGTCTTGGCTCTTTATCCAATTTGCACATCTGTGTTTTTTAATTGGGGCAGTCAGCCCATTTACATTTAAGGTTAATATTGTTAGGTGTGAATTTGATCCTGTCATTATGATGCTAGCTGGTTATTTTGTCTGTGAGTTGATTAAGTTTCTTCATAGTGTTGATGGTCTTTACAATTTGGTATGTTATTTCAGTGGCTGGTACTGGTTTTCCTTTCCATATTTAGTGATTCCTTCAGGCGCTCTTGTAAGGCAGGCCTGGTGGTGGTGACAAAATCTCTCTTATTTCTGCTTCACTTATGAAGCTTAGTTTGGCTGGATATGAAATTCTGGGTTGAAAATTCTTTTCTTTAAGAATGTTGAATATTGGCACCCATTCTCTTCTGGCTTGTAGGGTTTCTGCAGAGAGATCCATTGTTGGTCTGATGGGCTTCCCTTTGTGGGTAACCTCACCTTTCTCTCTGGCTGCCCTTAACATTTTTTCCTTCATTTCAACCTTGGTGAATCTGATGAGTATGTGTCCAGGGGTTGCTCTTCTCAAGGAATATCTTAATGGTATTCTCTGTATTTCCTGACTTTGAATGTTGGCCTGTGTTTCTAAGTTGGGGAAGTTCTCCTGGATAATATCCTGAAGAGGGTTTTCCATCTTGGTTCCATACTCCCTGTCACTTTCAGGTACACCAGTGAAATGTAGGTTTGGTCTTTTCACATCGTCCCATATTTCTTGGAGGCTTTGTTTGTTTCTTTTACTCGTTTTCTCTAAACTTCTCTTCTTGCTTCATTTCATTCATTTGATCTTCAATTGCTGATATTCTTTCTTCTGCTTGATCAATTCAGCTGTTGATACTTGTGTATGCTTCACGAAGTTCTCGTGCTGTGTTTTACAGCTCCGTCAGGTCATTTATGTCCTTCTCTAAACTGGTTATTCTAGTTAGCAATTCATCTCATCTTTTTTCAAGGTTCTTATCTTCCTTGCATTGGGTTAGAACTTGCTTCTTTAGCTTGGAGGAGTTTGTTATTACCCACCTTCTGAAACCTTCTTTTGATTCATCAAACTCATTCTCTGTGCAGTTTTGTTCCCTTACTGGTG
>NW_016895073.1:0-202 GCF_001698545.2 Rhinopithecus bieti | reverse complement strand
ACACTCTCTCTCTCCCACACACTCTCTCTCACACACACTCTCTCTCTCACACACACACTCTCTCTCTGACACACACACTCTCACACACTCTCTCTCTCACACTCTCACACACACTCTCTCTCTCACACACTCTCACACTCTCTCACACACACTCTCTCTCTCACACACACTCTCACAAACACTCTCACACACACTCTCTCAC
>NW_016895072.1:0-205 GCF_001698545.2 Rhinopithecus bieti | reverse complement strand
TGTTGTTGTTGTTGTTGTTTTTTGTTGTTTTTTTTTTTTTGAGACGGAGTCTCGCCCTGTCGGCCGGGGCGGGGTGCAGTGGGCCAGATCTCAGCTCACTGCAACCTCCGCCTCTCGGGTTTACGCCATTCTCCTGTCTCAGCCTCCGGAGTAGCTGGGACCACAGGCGCCCGCCACCTCGCCCGTCTAGTTTTTTGTATTTTTT
>NW_016895071.1:0-1474 GCF_001698545.2 Rhinopithecus bieti | reverse complement strand
GTTCTCCTTACTTTGGTGTGGAAGAGCTCTCCCTGTTAGGATGGCATGAGCTTGCAGAAATCATCCTATCAGGAGGCCTCAAGAGGAGATATGGGTTTCTTGCAGCCCTTACACTGGGGCAGAGCTGAGGGTTTTGCCTCTGACTTGGTGGGACAGATCTTGTCATGCATGTGAGAACTCAGTGAGGTCCTGGGCAATCAGGGAGGTGATGGGACCCTCTCATCCCTCTGATGTTGACTGCTTCTCGCCTATGTCCAGCTCCTTGCTGAAACTCTGTGCCCCATTCCTCTCTGTGGCCCCAACACATGAGCAAGTATTGTCTGAAGAAAATTCTGCCCATTCTCTAGAAGGGGAACACCGAGGTTTAGAGAGGGGAAGAGCCTGATGGCCCAGAGACACACAGGGATCACAGCCCTAGTAAAACACAAAATTAGTCGGTGTAGTGGCACATGCCTGTAATTCCAGCTACTAGGGCAGCTGAGGAACAGTAATTACTTGAACCCAGGAGGCAGAGGTTGCATAAGCCATGATATCACCACTGCACTCCAGCCTGTGCAACAGAGCGTGACCCTGTCTCAAAAAAAAAGTTAAAACCCATTTGTCCAGTATAACGTTTTCAAAATACATACTCAAACATAGAAAAGTCTAGAAATGTCACCAATGGTAATTTCAGGAAAGAATTCTAAGGTGACTTTTTTGGTTATCTGCAATTTTTTCTTTTATTTTTTGGACATAGGGTCTTGCTCTGTCACCCAGGCTGGAGTGCAGTGACCTGATCAGGAATCACTGCAGCCTTGACCTCACAGGCTTAAGCCATCCTCCCACCTCCGTCTCCTGAGTAGCTGGGATTACAGGCACATGCCACCACATCTGGCTAATTTTGGATTCTTGTATTTTTTGCAGAGATGGGGTTTTGCCATGTTGCTCAAGCTGGTCTTAAGTGATTTACCCACCTCAGCCTCCCAGAGTGCTGGGATTACAAGTGTGAGCCGTGTGTGCCAGGCCTATTTTCTATAATGACAATGACCATGGATTTCATGTGCCAATATTTTCTAACAATAATATTTACAAAGCATACTATGAAAATATTCAGAGAAAAGAAGAATACAAAATTGTAAAATCATATATAACTAGTTTGTTTGCTTTTTTTTTTAAAGGAAGAAAGAAACAAAGTAGACTGGCCAGGAAGATAGTTACTTCCACTTTGTATTTCTCTGGTGATCTCATTAGGAACTCTAAAAGTTCCAGGAGTAGAATCATGGGGCAGAGTACCCCGGCTTTAACTTCTGGTTCAGAGAATCCTACCAACTTACATTGTCACCAGCAAGGTCTTTGACTACCTGAGCAAATCTCACCTTAAATCAATTCTCACCTGACATTAGCTGCTCAGCTTTCCACTGATACGTTGACTCCAGGAGGCTCCTTGAGTTCTGCGTGTTCAGCTGGCCTCCAGTGGCCCCATTATTATTTTCTG
>NW_016895070.1:0-2240 GCF_001698545.2 Rhinopithecus bieti | reverse complement strand
AGATTCTCAAATTTGCTTTGTCTTAACTCCTCACCTAGCCCCAGGCAAACCTGACCTCAGTTTCTCCATTAGTCAATTGAGAAGATTGCCTTATGAAATGTCTAAAAGCATGCCCTTCTCTGACATTCTGTGATTTTAGGAATCCCAGAAAATTTGTGAGTCTTTGAGTTCTCTAACATGGGTCTAATATGGTTTGGCTGTGTCCCACCCAAATCTCACCTTGAATTGTATTTCCTATAATCCCCAGGTATCATGGGAGGGAACCGGTGGGAGGTAATTGAATCATGGGGTGGTTACCTCCATACTGTTCTTGTGATAGTGAGTGAGTTCTCATGAGATCTGATTGTTTTTTAAGGGACATACCCCTTCACTTGGCTCTCACTCTTCTCCTTCCCGCTGCCATGTGAAGAAGGACATGTTTTCTTCTCCTTCTGCCACAACTGTAAGTTTCCTGAGGTTCCCCAGTTCTGCAAAACTGTGAGTCAACTAAACCTTTTCCTTTATAAATTACCCAGTCTTGAGCAGTTCTTTATAGTAGCGAGAATGGACTAATACAGGGTCCAACTAGATAAATAGAGAATTGCTCACTGTTTCTTACCACTTCTTATATTCCTGATTGTACGTAGAAGGGGACACATACTAAACAATGAATCTTCTGAGTCTCCTGTCTCTAGGCTCCCAAATCCATTTTCGTCCAAATTCTTTGAGCTTTCCTCTGCTCTGAGGATGACTTTGCTGTATTGAGGTGCCGACATGCAGATGTGGGAAGGTTTGCTGAACATGCAGTTTGGGGAGCAGAGTGTCACATTGTTTGTAGGGGAGAGCATGAGCAGTTCTCATTGGGATCACTTGCTCATGGATGCTTGCCAGTTGGCTCATCTCTTCTTGTGGTACTATTATTTTAGAATCAGGAAAAGGCCACCAGGTTGAAAAAAAATGTATCTTAGAAGTCTTCTTTGTCATCTGTCAAGACGTGACAGTGCTTATCCATATGCATGATGTACCATCAACTTGTCTCTAAGTTTGACCTCTATGGTGTCTCTTTAGGCAACAGGAGCTGATTCTTCCACAACTGTAGACCAAAGAGCCTTTTAGCTACCCTGTCTCAAATATCTTACCAGGTTCAAGACTTAGACTTTGGAGGTGGGGCTACTTCTTGGGACCTTTATACCATTCTAACTTTACCCCATGATGTATCCCTGTATCTTTACATTAACTGCCTCTGCCCTTCAAGCCATCTGCTCATTGCTAGTAAATATTAAAATAACTGATCACAGGGAATATCTGGATAGATCAGTCTTAGTCCTGGGTCACCTTGGTGGCTTCAGTTATTGGTGATCTGTTTGAAACTTTGACATGGGCCAAGGAAGGGCTGCCTGGGTTTGGCCGTTGCCTTCCAGGCAGATACTGGGCCTCTGGCCATGAACATCTTTATTTATCATCTTCCTTTCAACCTCTTTCAGGCAAAGCCATTGTCATAATAGAGTAGGTGCAATTTATTTTGGTCTTGGCAAAGGAATGTCCCCAATCCCCAGGCTTTCATCTTCTTTCTCCCTCTTTCTCTGACATTATTTGTCAAATGATCCAAAAGTAATTTTAATACCCTTACATCACGCTGAAGCTAAGTTCTGCGGGATTATAAATGATTAAATATCTTCTAGTCATCCACCTGCACAGTCTGTAACAAATTATCTCAAAAGGAGATTAATTCCTTTATGATTTTGAATAAGAAAATGATAAGACAATGTCCTGCAGTTGTTAGAATGAAAATCCTCTCGTATTTCTGAAAATTGTTGGTTTTAAGGTAAGGGCTTGAATCTCTCCTTCAAAGGTCATTTAGAAGGTGTTTACTGAGACCTCATGGCATATTAGCTCTGTTCAGGGTGCTTCAAAACTTGCCTAATCCTCATATTCACACCGAGATCTTTGCAGAAATACAGATTATTAGTTCCACCTCAGACCTCCTGAACCAGAATTTCTGTGAGTGGAGCCCAGGAATAGGAATGTTTGGAAAGTTCCCCAATGAATTTTCCAGTGTAGCCCGTCCATAAAACCGTTTTGGATTCTCTGCTATAGAGAATGTGAGAGGAAGAGAGGCAGGCTCCTTGCCTGAAGAGAGTTACCATTTCACAGGATTTACCTGGGATGCACAATTGCGCCACTGCACTCCAACCTGGGTAACAGAACAAGACCTTTTCAAAAGGAAGGAAGGAAGGAAGGAAGGAAGGAAGGAAGGAAGG
>NW_016895069.1:0-556 GCF_001698545.2 Rhinopithecus bieti | reverse complement strand
AAAAGCATCAGTGAAGAAATCAATAGAAAACAGGCAAAATCATTTATAGGAAATAAATGAAACCAAACTCTGTCTCTTTGAGAAGGTCCATAATATTGTTAAACCTCTATTCAGGCTTTTCAGGAAAAAAAGAGAAAACAAAAGCAACCTATCAGGAATCAGAGAAGTAACAGAGCAACAGATTCAACAGATGCTAAAGAGATAATAAATGGTGATTATGAACAACATTGTGCCAACAGATTTGACAACTTAGATGAAGTGGACAAATTCCTCCAAAGACACAATTAGCTCGTCTCACTCAAAAGAAACAGCCAGAATAGCCCTGTATCTATTAAAGAAATTGAAGCTGGAATTTAAAGCCTTTCCACAAAGACTCCAACGCTAGGTCTAGATGGCTTCAGTGGAGAATTCTACCAAACATTTAAGAAAACATGATACCAATTCTACTAGTTCTTACCAATTCTTCTAATTAAAGAGAAAACCGAGAAAGGAAGGAATACTTCCTGTTAACCTCTTGCACTTTTCTCAGACTTCTAAGTGTGACACTGGAATGATC
>NW_016895068.1:0-304 GCF_001698545.2 Rhinopithecus bieti | reverse complement strand
GGGGTTGGCCGGGCGCGGTGGCTCAAGCCTGTAATCCCAGCACTTTGGGAGTCCGAGACGGGCGGATCACGAGGTCAGGAGATCGAGACCATCCTGGCTAACACGGTGAAACCCCGTCTCTACTAAAAAATACAAAAAATTAGCCGGGTGAGGTGGCGGGCGCCTGTAGTCCCAGCTACTCGGGAGGCTGAGGCAGGAGAATGGCGTGAACCCAGGAGGCGGAGCTTGCAGTGAGCTGAGATCCGGCCACTGCACTCCAGCCTGGGCGACAGAGCGAGACTCCGTCTCAAAAAAAAAAAAAATT
>NW_016895067.1:0-1475 GCF_001698545.2 Rhinopithecus bieti | reverse complement strand
CACAGTTTCAAAACTGCGTAATAGTAAGAAAGTTTTATCTATGTGAGATGAATAGATATTTCTATCACAAAGCAGTTTCACAGAAAGCTTCTTTTCAGATTTTGTCTGAGGATATTTCCTTTTCACTATAGCCATCCATATACTCCCGAAAGTCCCCTGGTATCTTTTATAAAACGGGATTCCCCAATCTTCTATGAGAAGAAATGTATAACTCTATGAGTTTAATGCACACGTCATAAAGCAGCTCCTCGGAAATCTCCTGTCCAGAGTCTATCTGAAGATATTTCTGCTTTCACCAAAGCCTCAAAGCGCTACCGCATATCCCTTAGCAGACTAACCCAAAACAGTGTTAAAAAAAAAACTGCTCAATGAAAACAGAAGCTTAACTGTGTGAGTGGACTTCACGTGACCTAGAGCAGTTTCACAGAAACATTCCTTCTGGTTTTATAGGAGAGTATTTCTTTTCAGCATATTCTTAAGTTCGTTCTAAAATGTCCTTTCTCAGGTTCCACAGAAACAATGATATCAAACTGCTTGATCCAAAGAATGATTTAAGTCTATGAGATGAATACACACATCACAAAGCAGTTGCTCTGAAAGCTTCTCTCCAGTTTTCATTGGAAGACGTTTCCTTTGTGACCACAAGCCTCCAGGCGCCACTTAATATCCCTTCATGTATTCCTCAAAGACGGAGTTTCCAAACTGGGCAACGTGATGTAAGCTTTAACTCTCTGAAATGAGTGCACACGTCAGAGAGCAGTTTGTTAGAACCTTTCTTTCTGGATTTTATTTCAGGATATTTCACTTTTGCCATAGTCTTCAATGTGCTGCCAAATATCACTTTTCAGTTTTACACGAACAGTGTTCAAGCACTGCCTTATGAGAAAAGTGGTATAACTCCCTCAGTGGAATACACACATCACAAAGTAGTTTCTCACAAAGCTTCACTCCAGTTTTATCTGAAGATATTTGCTATTACCCCACAGACCTGTATGTGCTCCTAAATGTCAATTCGCGAGTCCGTCCATGACGCCATTTCAAAACTGCGTGATAGAAAGAAAGTTTTATCTATGTGAGATGAATAGACATATCCATCGCAAAGCAGTTTCAGAGAAAGCTTCCTTCCAGTTTTCGTTTGAGTAAATTTCCTTTTCACTGTAGTCGTCAATATACTCCTGAATGGAATCCGGTAGCTTTTCTCCAAACGGGATTCCCTAATCCTCTATGAGAGGAAAAGTATAACTCTGTGAGTGGAATGCACACGTCACAAATCAGCTACTCGGAAACTTTCTCTCCAGTATCTCTCTGAAGATATTTCCGTTTTCTCCATAAGCCTCAAAGTGCTCCCAAGTATCCCTTAGTTGACTAAGCTAAAAGAGTGTTAGAATACTGCTCAATGAAAACAGGAGCTTAACTGTGTGAGTGGACTGCAGGTGACCTAGAGCAGTTTCACAGAAAGTTTCCTTCTGGTTTTA
>NW_016895066.1:0-1477 GCF_001698545.2 Rhinopithecus bieti | reverse complement strand
ATGTGAATTAAAAAGAAAGATAAATTTTATGTAATATTTCTGGAACTCTTTCTTGCAGAGCACAATTTTAAAGAAGTTGATTGAATAAAATTGTGTTTACCAATTGTTTTCTCAAAGAGTATAAGATTTATAACTTCTTCGCATCAGAAAACAGCAGTATACTTTAAGAAATCTATCATAATTCCTATTTTAAAAGTTAATGTAAGGGAAAATGGACTAAGAAAATTGCATCTGATATCTTCAAATATCTTACAGTTAGGTTTTAAAACATGTGAGATGATGAATGTATTTGGAATAATTTTCCTGTTCATGTCAATATGCTTTAAAAAAAAAGATGAGAGATAAGACTACTTATCTGGACAGAAGCAATATAATATAAACTATTATACTCACATCTAAGAATCTGCTTTGAAGTATTATTTTATGTAAATTGTATTTATTGACTATCTCATGAAATCTCAGTTACAAATGAAAATGAAAGTCGTATGATGAAAGATATAGTCTATACTTGGCTATTAATCAACAGAAGCAAATGCACATTTTATATAAATGAGCCCTATTGAACCTTGTCTCTATACAAGTGAATCTGTGAAAATATTATTTTCAAATTATTACGTACTATAGTATCAAAGATAGAAAGATAAGCATAGTTTACTATAATCATAAATCAGAGATGAAGATCAAAGAAACACGAAATATCTGGGAAATAAAGTATCGAAGGTTTTGAAAATGATATTAATACAATATTTTGACAACAAATGGTATGTTTAATACTAGATGTTCTGTCATTTGTATTCATAAGCTAAGATATTTTCGCTTAACCATGTCACTATTGAAATGCAAACATTGATATTAAATCATATGACTTAATCTCATGGTTTTAATCCCATTTTGATAAAATAACTCTACAAACTCATAAACACGTTTAAAGAAACATAATTCCAGTATGCAAATGCTACATATAGATTTCTTATGTTGACTGGCACTTTTATGGCTTAAGATATTAATTGTCTATAGTGCATATGTTCGTTTATTTCATGTTTAACTAAACACTGTATATATAATATTCAAGACAAATTATTTTATATTAGTCATATTTAAAATTTGGATAATAGTGTTTTCAAAGATCCTCACATGGTTTTGAAAAAATAGTGTGTTAAAGATAATTGCATGTATTAATCAACTACTATGAGCCACGCACTTGCCTAGAAACATTACATATTTTATTTGATATTTTATCAGCCTTTTGAAATATATATTGCTATTATTTATCTTATGTAATCAAAGAGAGATCTAAGGAATAAAACAACCTGCTCAGAAGTAAATGGTGATTCAGATAAAATAATACAAACATATTTAACTAATTGCAGAGGTTAATCCTTACAAACTACTCAACAAAATGCAAGCATTTTAAACATTTAAAACATCTAATTATTCATTCATTCAACATATTTAGCTATTATAAGTTATCAATGAA
>NW_016895065.1:0-410 GCF_001698545.2 Rhinopithecus bieti | reverse complement strand
CGGCAGCGTGGCCAGGGGCCCCTGCAGGGAGGGATCTTGGCCAGGACGATGCTGCCGCAGGCCTCTTCCTGAGGCCCCAGCCAGCCCGGCCGGGGTCCCAGCGTCCAGTGACCCCTCCTCTGCAGCAGCAGCTGGGGCCAGCCCCAGGCTGTCTTCCACTCCCAGCTTCTGAAAACAGGAAGTGGAGAGAGTTGTTTGATAAAACACTGGGGCAAACCACATCCTCTCTCTTCACCAAGGGAGAGTTTGAGGGAGTGCCGGCAGAGGGAGCATTAGAGCAGAGACCCCTACCCAACCACTGACCCTCACGCACACAGCAGGGCACACTATGGAGACCCCAGACAATCACTCGGGGAGACCCAGCAGCAGGTCCAGACTCCACTCAGAGATCTGTGGCAGCAGGTCCCCAA
>NW_016895064.1:0-1126 GCF_001698545.2 Rhinopithecus bieti | reverse complement strand
TATAATAATTATAGTAATAATTATAATAATTATTATTGTATATGTATATAATGTAATGTATATAATTATAATATAATTATTATTGCTATTATTTTGAAATGAAGTGTTGTTCTGTCTCCCAGGATGGAGTGCAGTGGTGTGATCGCAGCTCACTGCAACCTCAGCTTACTGGGTTCAAGTGATTCTCCCGCCTCAGCCTCTGCAGTAGCTGGGACTACAGGTGTGCCACACCTGGCTAATTTTTTGGATTTTAGTAGAGACAGGGTTTCGCCACGTTGGCCAGGCTGGTCTCGAACTCCTGATCTCAGGTGATCCACCCGTCTTGGCCTCTGTGAGAGTTGGGATTACAGGATTGAGCCACCGTGCCCAGCCAAAGAACTATAATTATTATCCTCAGGTAGATATGATATTATATTCATGATTATCGTATCTTACTTATATTCCTCCCCTGACTTAGTGATTTTCAGGACAAATCAAATGATTTGCCCCTTATAACTATCATATTTCTCAGATTTAAAACAGTAACATACTTAGATAAATCTTTCAAAACTCTGTGAGCCTTGTGACGTTGTTCTTTCACTTAATATTTGTTGAAATAAAATGAGATAGCTTCTATTCTTTGCTTTGATTTTCTCACACATGTGTTTGCATATTATATAGAATTTCTTTAAAGCTGCCTCAAAATCCTTTTACGATTAAGGTGGGAGGGGAGTATAGGAAAGAAAGAATAAGTAAAATAGAGAAAGAACGATGTCGTAAAATGAGGACAGAGGATAGTGTGCAGTGCTACATAGGCTGAACGTCAGGAGTCATCGCTGTGCTCTCAAAAGCATGTCATGTTTTATTAATTAAATATTTGATTAAGCATAAGACATAAGAAAAGGGCTGACTCAGGTATTATTGTTAAAACAGAAGTTCACGGGAAAACGGGTGTCCACTCTCATCAGTGAACTTATAAAACCTTTCTCATATAAACGACCCATGGTGAAATTGTTCCTTTTTTCATTTAAAGATAAATTCATTCCCATGATGCCTTTATTCAATATATAATTAATTGTTACTCATGTAATTAATAATTTATATTTATAATGTTATCATAAATGTTATATTTATAATATATTTATAA
>NW_016895063.1:0-294 GCF_001698545.2 Rhinopithecus bieti | reverse complement strand
TGCTGGGTCTGCTCTTCTTGCCAGGTAAGCTGGCTACCTGTCCCTCCTGCTGCTGGCTCCAGCCTGGAGAAAGCTGGGGAGAGGCCAGAAGGTTGTGACTGGAACCTGCAGGGATTGTAGCTGAGCTCAGCGGCTCAGAGCACAGAGCTTTCTAGGGTTGTAGCTGAGCTCAGTGGCTCAGAGCACAGAGCTTTCCAGGGTTGTAGCTGAGCTCAGAGCACAGACCTTTCCAGGGTTGTAGCTGAGCTCAGCGGCTCAGAGCACAGAGCTTTCTAGGGTTGTAGCTGAGCTCAG
>NW_016895062.1:0-822 GCF_001698545.2 Rhinopithecus bieti | reverse complement strand
TGTGAGTTTGCTAAGGATAATGGCTTCCAGCTCCATCCATGTCCCTGCAAAGGACATGATCTTGTTTCTTTTAATGGCTGCATAGTATTCCATGGTGTACATGTACCACATTTTCTTTATCTAGTCTATCACTAATGGGCATTTGGGTTGATTCCATGTCTTTGCTATTGTGAATACTGCTGCAATGAACATATGCATGTATGTATCTTTATAATAGAATGATTGATATTCCTTTGGGTACATACCCAGTAATGGGATTGCTGGGTCGAATGGTATTTCTGGTTCTAGGTCTCTGAGGAATCTCCACACTTTCTTCTACAATAGTTGAACTAATTTACATTCCCAACAACAGTGTAAAAGCGTTCCTATCTCCACAGCCTCTCCAGCATCTGTTGTTTCTTGACTTTTAATAATTGCCATTCTGATTGGCATGAGATGGTATCTCATTGTGGTTTTATTTGCATTTCTCTAATGATCAGTGATGTTGAGCTTTTTTTCCATATGTTTGTGAGCCACATAAATCTCTCCTTTTGAGAAGTATCTGTTCATGTCCTTAGCCCACTTTTAATGGGGTGGTTTTTTTTTTTCTTGTAAATTTGTTTAAGTTCCTTGTAGACTCTGGATATTAGACCTTTGTCAAATGGATAGGTTGCAAAATTTTCTCCCACTTTGTAGGTTGTCTCTTTGCTCTGATGACAGTTTCTTTTGCTGTGCAGAGCTTTTAGTTTAATTAGATCCCATTTGTAATTTTGCTTTCATTGCAATTGCTTTTGATGTTTTCATCATGAAATCTTTGCCTGTGCCTGTGTCCTCAATGGTATT
>NW_016895061.1:0-824 GCF_001698545.2 Rhinopithecus bieti | reverse complement strand
TACATAAGCTAGTCTCCCAAACCAGGGAACATGTGTGACACCCATTTGCCAAAGAGAGTTAGGTTTCAATCCTTGAGGATGAACTCCTCCTGTAAAAGATGAGGAATGCACCATTTGGTAAGTTGGACATCGCTGGATAATAGCTTTAGCTTCTTTCCAGGTAATGCTGTATCTGTTTTGAGACCAGAGGCATCAACATGGGTTAAATTGTGAAAGTGTCTAGCATTATATATTGCATTAGCAGCTAGGCAATCAGCCATTTGATTCCCTTCAGTCAAATGTCCTGGAAGAGGTGTATGAGCTGATGTAAAAGGGTGCATTCTACTCCTAACTGCTGTTTGCAATTGGGCAAATAAAGTCATCAGTTGTTCATCTGTATGAAATCGTAACTGAGCATTTTCAGTTAACTGTGTGGAATGAACCATGTATGAAGAATCAGAAATCACATTAATAGGCATATCAAAAGCAGTCAATACCTCACTTACAGCTATAAGCTCCACTTTTGAGCTGAAGTATAGGGCGTCTGGAAAACTTTACTTTTGAGCCAGAATAAGAAGCTTTACCATTACTAGACCCATCTGTAAAACAATGAAAACGCTTAACAGGCTGCAGGTTGTTTACTGCAGGAATTGTAAATGCAAAATGTTCACAGTCTTACTCAGCTAAGGGGATAGTAAAGAAACAGTCTTTCAAATATATGACTGTTAAAGGCCAATTTTTTGGAATTACAGCAGGAGAAGGCGACCCTGGCTGTAATGCTCCCATAGGTTGCATAATTGAATTGATGGCTCTTATGTCAGTTAACATTCTCCATTTACCTGATT
>NW_016895060.1:0-1124 GCF_001698545.2 Rhinopithecus bieti | reverse complement strand
CTCCTGCCTCAGCCTCCAGAATAGTTGGGATTACAGGCACCCGTGACCATGCCCAGCTAATTTTTTTTGTATTTTTAGGAGAGACAGAGTTTCACCATGTTGGCCAGGCTGGTCTTGAACTCCTGACCTCGTGATCTGCCCACTTCAGCCTCCCAAAGTGCTGGGATTACAGGCGTGAGCCACCACACCACCTGGCCTCTGTTGTCTTTTTTTCAGCTTTTGATGCTTTCTAATCTAAATGGTAACATTTTAAGATATTATTTTGCTATATGAATACATAATTAATTTTTTTAATATTTATTCACTCAGTGAAGAAGCTGCATGATAGAAATAACAGAATTTCATCTGACTGTATTAAGAGCTAGTTTGACAGTAGCTAGGGGCAAAGCTGTAAAGTGTAGCAGAAATTGTCAAGTGTCCTAGTCTTCATTGATAAAAGATTCACACACCACCTTTCAAATGTTATTATCTTTCTTTATAATGTATTGATTCTTCCTCCTTTTATAAAGTACTTTCTCCATAAGTACTTACATGTTTTTTCTTTAAATATATGTTGAAACATTATCATTCATCTATGTGAGCAAGAGTGGAAAACATTGGAGTGGTTCATGTAAAATTTCTGAATTAATGATGTCAGAAAATCCATACTTTCTAAGTTGACATTTTAAAATACAAATATGACATTGACAATCAACTGCCATACATTATATTTGTTCATATAACAGAATATGCATTTTGGAGTCTCACAAACTGCAATTCAAAGTTTATGTTTGTCACCTACTAAATATGTATCCCTGGGCAAGTTATTTAAACTTAGGAGAGGTAACATCCGTAAAACAATTTGCACATTGCTTAGCAAACAGTGAATGCTCAATAAGCAGGAGTTTTAAAATTATGTAAAATAATATGTGAGAAATGACTAATAATTATTTCATCGGTAAAATGATTTATAAATACGTGTGTGACTTCAATATTTTTTACATCAACTTTTGAAAATTCTGAAGGGAGTAAAATACCTTTATATTATTTTCAGAATAGCTAGTCATGAATTCAGACATTATTGCCCCAAGGGCTGAATCTCATTTGAATCAGATATTTTAACTGATTAAGATTAAGTCATTTCT
>NW_016895059.1:0-1997 GCF_001698545.2 Rhinopithecus bieti | reverse complement strand
TGGATCGATTGCAAAATTTTCCTCCCATTCTGTGGGTTGCTTGTTCACTCTAATGATAGTTTCTTTTGCCATGCAGAAGCTCTTTAGTTTAATTAGATCCCATTTGTGAAATTTGACTTTTGTTGCAATTGCTTTTGGTGTTTTAGTCATGAAGTCTTTGCCCATGCCGATGTCCTGAATGGTATTGACTAGATGTTCTTCTAAGGTTTTATGGTTCTAGGTTTTACATTTAAGTCTTTAATCCATCTTGAGTTAATTTTACATAAGGTATAAGAAAGGGGTCCAGTTTCTGTTTTCTGCATATGGCTAGCCAGTTTTTTCAGCAGCAATTGTTAAATAGGTAATACTTTCAGCTTTGCTTGTTTTGTCAGATTTGTCATATATCAGATGGTTGTAGATGTGTGATGTTTTTTCTAAGGTCTCTGTTCTGTTCCATTGGTCTATATATCTGTTTTGGTAGCAGTACCATACTGTTTTGGTTACTGTAGCCTTGTAGTATAGTTTGAAGTCAGGTAGTGTGATGCTTCTAGCTTTGTTCTTTTGGCTTAGGATTGTCTTGGCTATACAGCATTTTTTTGGATCCATATTAAATTTATAATTCTGTGAAGAAAGTCAAGGGTAGTTTGATGGGAATAGCATTGAATCTATAAATTACTTTGGGCAGTATGGCCATTTTCATGATATTGATTCTTCCTATCCATGAGCATGGAACATTTTCCATTTGTTTATGTCCTCTCTTATTTCCTTGAGCAGTGGTTTGTAGTTCTCCTTGAAGAGGTCCTTCATGTCCATTGTAAGTTGTTTTCCTAAGCATTTTATTCTCTGCATAGCAATGGTGAATGGGAGTTCACTCTTTGGCTTTCTGCTTGTCTATTATTGGTGTATAGTTACGCTTTTGATTTTGCACATTGATTTTGTATCCTGAGACTTTGCTGAAGTTGCTTATCAGTTTAAAGAGATTCTGGGCTTAGATGATGGGGCTTTCAAAATATACAATTATGTCATTTGCAAACAGACACAATTTGACTTCCTCTCTTCCTGTTTGAATACCCTTCATTTCTTTCCCTTGCCTGATTGCCCTGGCCAGAACTTCCAATACTGTGTGGAATACGAGTGTTGAGAGAGGGCATCCTTGTCTTGTGCCAGTTTTCAAAGGGAATGCTTCCAACTTTTGCCTATTCAGTATGATATTGGTTATGGGTTTATCATAAAAGCTCCTATTATTTTGAGATACATTCCATCAATACCTAGTTTATTGAGAGTTTTAGCATGAAAGGACATTGAATTTTATTGAAGGCCTTGTCTGCATCTATTGAGATAATAGTGTGGTTTTGTCATTGGTTCTGTTTATGTGATGGATTACATTGATTGATTTGTGTATGTTGAACCAGCCTTTCATCCCAGGGATGAAGCTGACTTGATCATGGGTGGATAACTTTTGATGTGCTGCTGGATTTGTTTTGCCAGTATTTTATTAAGGAGTTTTGCATCAATGTTCATCAGGGATATTGGGCTGAAATTTTATCTTTTGTTGTGTCTCTGACAAGTTTTGGTATCAGGATGATGCTGGCCTCATAAAATGAGTTATGGAGGAGTCCCTCTTTTCTCTTTTTTGGAATAGTTATAGAAGGAATGGTACCAGCTCATCTTTGTACCTCTGGTAGAATTCAGATGTGAATCTGTCTGGTCCTGGGCTTTTTTTGTTTAATAGCCTATTAATTATGTCTCAATTTTAGAAATTGTATTGGTCTATTCAGAGATTTGACTTCTTCCTGGTTTAGTCTTGGGAGGGTGTATGTGTCCAGGAATTTATCCATTTCTTCTAGATTTTCTAGTTAGTTGTGTAGAGGTTATAGTATTCTCTGATGGTACTTTGTATTTCTGTGGGATCAGTGATGATATCCCCTTTATCAGTTTTATTGTGTCTATTTTATTCTTCTCTCTTTTCTTCTTCATTAGCCTAGCTAACAGTGTATGTATTTTGTAATCTTTTCAAA
>NW_016895058.1:0-441 GCF_001698545.2 Rhinopithecus bieti | reverse complement strand
GCTTGTGTAGTAATAAAAGAGACAAAGTCAGTTTTCTTGATCCAGGAGCAAAAAAACAAAAAACAAAACAAAAAAAGAAAACAGTAGAAAACACCCCAGAAAAAAATTTCCTTTCAAAATTCATTCAATTGCTGAAAACTGCAGTAATATTTGAAGCTTTTGAATTTGTATTTAAATATATTTAGATATTTAGAAATTTGGGATTCCATGCAATATATTTCCTCAATGGCCATTTCCTGTATACCAATTGCTATAACCTTTGGGCTCACCCATCCTTAGGAATCTAATAAATTAAGCCTTCACTATGAATTTTGTGATGAATGCTAAGACTTTCTCTCTTCCTTCTTACCTAATTTTAGAAATGTGAAAGGTAAATTTCTTCCTATATTCATGTTTTGAGAACTGTAACAGTTATCAGTCTAATACTGAAGTGTGAACATG
>NW_016895057.1:0-1060 GCF_001698545.2 Rhinopithecus bieti | reverse complement strand
ACCCAACTTGAAAAGCAATTTCACCTGTTGAAAGACGGTTTTGGCTCACTCATTGTTACATGATTTGGAGAAGCATTAAACTCCTTGAGGCTTTGCCAGAATTGCCTACCTTTGCCTCTGGAAGTTCTCTCCCAAAGTTAATAACATCTATTCAACAAACAATTATTGAATACCATGTATTTCCCAGTCATGGTGCTACTCCTGGTAAATTAAGATAACATGCTTGAAGAATGTCTGGCAAAGTCAGAGACCCTTCAATAAAGACAAGGTCTAATGGGAGTTTGTGTTGGTTTAAGGTGCTTCAAAAAAAGGATTCTGGTAGATGTATTTAGAGACTTCAAACAAATATTAATGCTGTCAGCCATGAATATTTATTAAACGTTTACTCAGGGTGTTAACTGTATCTCATATGACTCAAATCCCCCCAAAGGGAGGTAATTTACTGTTTCTATTTTATAAAGGAAGAAACTGAAGATTACGAAAGATAACTTGTCCAAGGTCATACAAGTAATAAGTGAGCAGAGTGAGGATTTAGCTTTGGTTTGTGTTGGGAGCAGGCCCCCCAAAATCTGACCATAAACTGGCCCCAAAACTGGCCATAAACAGAATCTCTGCAGCACTGTGACATGTTCATGATGGCCATAACACCCAAGCTGGAAGATTGTGGATTTATGGAAATGAGGGCAAGGAACACCTGGCCCACTCAAGGGGAAAACCACTTAAAGGCATTCTTAAGTCACAAACAATAGCATGAGCGATCTGTGCCTTAAGGACATGCTGCTAGTTAGCCCAACCTGTTCCTTTAATTCGGCCCATCCCTTCGTTTCCCATAAGGGATACTTTTAGTTAATTTAATATCTATAGAAACAATGCTAATGACTGGCTTATTGTTAATAAATACATGGGTAAAGCTCTGTTCGGGGCTCTCAGCTCCGAAGGCTGTGAGACCCCTGATTTCCCAATTTACACCTCTATATTTCTGTGTATGTGTCTTTAATTCCTCTAGCGCCGCTGGGTTAGGGTCTTCCGGACACAGCTGGTTCAGCACATTTGACTCTAA
>NW_016895055.1:0-308 GCF_001698545.2 Rhinopithecus bieti | reverse complement strand
ATTCGTGATCAACCCCAGTGGCTGCTCATGCTGAACTGGTGATGCTCCCTCCCCGTTGTCTTCTGGGGACATGGAGGCAGGACTGGGTCCCCTCAAATGAGCTTAAGTGGCACTGCAGACAAGAACGTGGTGCATGGCCCTCGGAATCCTGCATGTGGTAGCCTGACCGGCACCTCAGCCCCTCCCTCATTAAAGCAGCCTATGGAGGGCTCAGTCCAGTGGGCTCAGGGGCTGCTATGGAGAGGGTGTCTGTTCCCTGGAGGATGTTCTCAGGGCATCCTTCACTTGCCTTTAGGGATTTCCACCAT
>NW_016895054.1:0-220 GCF_001698545.2 Rhinopithecus bieti | reverse complement strand
CTTTTCTCCAGTGTTCAACGAAAGACATTTCGTTTCTCGCCAGAGGCCTCCAATCGCCACTTAATATCCCTTTGCAGATTCCTCAAGGAAAGACTTTAAAACTGGGAAATGTAGAGTAAGCTTTAACTCTCTGAAATGAATGCACATGTCAAAGAGCAGTTTCTTGGAACGCTTCTTTCTGGGTTTTATTTCAGGATATTTCACTTTTCGCCATACTCTT
>NW_016895053.1:0-218 GCF_001698545.2 Rhinopithecus bieti | reverse complement strand
CCTGTAATCCCAGCACTTGGGAGGCCAAGGCAGGTGGATCACCTAAGGTTGGGAGTTCAAGACCAGCCTCACCAACATGGAGAAACCCCGTCTCTACTAAAATACAAAATTAGCCAGGCATGGTGGCGCATACCTGTAATCCCAGCTACTCGGGACGCTGAGGCAGGAGAATCGCTTGAACCCGGGTGGTAGAGATTGCAGTGAGCCGAGATTACACC
>NW_016895052.1:0-425 GCF_001698545.2 Rhinopithecus bieti | reverse complement strand
AGTTGCATTATTTTGTAATCCCACCAACAGTGTACAAGAATTCCTGTTTCTCCAAATCCTTACCAGCAATCATTCTTTTCTTTCTTTTTTTTTTTAAATGATGGTCATACTAATGGGTGGCAGATGATATTTCATTGTGATTTTAGTTTTATTCCCCTGATGATTAGTGATGTTGAGCATCTTTTCATATGCTTGTTGGTGATTTATATAATTTCTCTGAAGAAATATCCATTCAGGTCCTTTGTTCATTTGTAATTGGTTATTTGGTTTTGTTGTTGTTAAGTTATAGAAATTCTTTATATAGTCTGAATATTAACCCCTTATAACATATGTGGGTTGCAAATATTTTCTCCCATTGCATAGGTGATCTTTTCACACTATTGTTTCCTTTACTATGCAGAGGGTTTTAAGTTTGATGTATCTTC
>NW_016895051.1:0-422 GCF_001698545.2 Rhinopithecus bieti | reverse complement strand
TGCTGCACAGTAAAATAAACTATCATCAGAGTGAACAGGTAACCTACAGAATAAGAGAAAATTTTGCAATGTACCCATCTGACAAAGGTTTCATATCCAGAATCCACAAGGAACTTTAACAAATTTACAAGAAAAGAAAACGAACAACCCTATCAAAAGTAGGTGAAGGATACAAACAGACACTTCTCAAAAGAAGCCATTTATGCAGCCAACAAACATATGAAAGAAAGCTCATCATCACTGGTCATTAGAGAAATGCAAATCAAAACCACAATGAGATACCATCTCACACCAGTCAGAATGACAATTATTAAAAGTCAGGAAACAACAGATGCTGACAAGGCTGTGGAGAAATAGGAACACTTTTACACTGTTGGTGGGAGTGTAAATTAGTTCAACCATTCTGGAAGGCAACGTGTCAA
>NW_016895050.1:0-423 GCF_001698545.2 Rhinopithecus bieti | reverse complement strand
ATAACATTTTATGAAATAATGCTCTTAAAACAAAACCCTTATATGTTACTAAAAGATTAAACTTAAAAGGAGGGTATAAAAAACATATTCACAGAAAATATTTATTATACTACTCTTTGCACTATGTATGGAACAGTATGTTTATTAAGTCCAAGAGAAAAGATAATTCACTGACATGAAACACCCAAATTTCTTCATTTTAAAAGTAGTTTAGAGATAGCATCAGGTAGGCCAAACAACTGCACTGGGCCCCTGTAGAGATTAGGGTTTGGTCTATTAAAAAAATCTTTTCTTGCTGGAACTGGCTTCCCTGCAAGCTCAATAGGTTCTGGAGCTCATTTACCAGATTGCTCGCTGGATCCCAGAAAGTTGCCCGTGGTCAGCTAAGTGACGGAAGACTATACGACTAAGCCTCCAGCGCCG
>NW_016895049.1:5934-9291 GCF_001698545.2 Rhinopithecus bieti | reverse complement strand
CTGGCACTCCAGACACAGTGACCTGCACCAGGGCTCAAGGTTGCTCTAGGAAACCCACCTCTTAGAATCATCCAGAAATAAGTTACTCTTCATCTGTCCAGCAAAGGCCTGCTAAGAGATGCACAGTGTCTTTAGTCCAAGCTGCCCCAAGATGACAGGATCCCCAGCCCAGCCTGGGACCCCCCCAGTGGAGCCCTCACCTCAGCGTGGAGCCCTGGGAACGTGAGGAAGGAGCTGTCCAGCACGGATGAGTCCAGGCAGCTGTCGATGTCCAGCACCTGCTGCCTGGCAGGCGTGGGGCTCAGGCCCCAGCCACCTGCAGGATAAGGGCAGTGGTCAGAGGGCAGCAGCTCAGACCTGCTCAGGACAGGGATGAGAAGCCACCTCCTCAGCAGACAGGGCAGAGCCCAGTGCCATCCGACAGAATGTTCTAGAATGGTGGTTATATGTGACATCTCCACTGTCCGTGATGGCAGCCCCTTGCAACGTGTGCTACTGAGCACTTGACAGGCAACTGGTGCAGCTAAGGAACAGAGTTTTAAATTTCATTTATTATTTTAGACAGAGTCTCACTCTGTCAGCCAGGCTGGAGCGCAGTGGCGCAATCTCAGCTCACTGGAACCTTCACATCCCACATTCAAGCGATTGTCCTGCCTCAGCCTCCTGAGTAGCTGGGATTACAGGTGCCTGCCACGATACCCAGCTGATTTTTTGTATTTTAGCAGAGATGGGGTTTCACCGTGCTGGCCAGGCTGGTTTGAACTCCTGACCTCAAGTGATCTGCTGGCCTCGGCCTCCCAAAGTGCTGGGATTACAAGTGTGAGCCACCATGCCCGGCCATCATTTCATTTTAATTAACTTAAATATGAGCAGCCACATGTGGCCACCAGTTCCTGCCATGGACTCAGGAACAACCCCTCCTGGTCGCGGCACATGCGCCTTCTCTGTGTGCTGCTGGGGTTGGTTTGCATGTGACCTGTTGAGGAACCCCATGTGTGTATTCCTAAGGGGTGCAGCCTACCATTTCTGTATGAATGGGAAGAGTTCCCACCTGCTGTATTTCTTGGAAAGAGTGTGTGAAGGATTGGTGTTAATTCTTCTTCAACTGTTTAGAAGAATTATATACTGAAGGCTCTGAGCCTGGGCTTCTCTTTGCGGGAATTTCTTTTTTTTTTTTTGAGACGGAGTCTCGCTCTGTGGCCCAGGCTGGAGTGCAGTGGCCGGATCTCAGCTCACTGCAAGCTCCGCCTCCCAGGTTTACGCCATTCTCCTGCCTCAGCCTCCCGACCAGCTGGGACTACAGGCGCCCGCCACCTCGCCCGGCTAGTTTTTTTGCATTTTTTAGTAGAGACGGGGTTTCACCGTGTTAGCCAGGATGGTCTCGATCTCCTGACCTCATGATCCGCCCATCTCGGCCTCCCAAAGTGCTGGGATTACAGGCTTGAGCCACCGCGCCCGGCTAGGGAATTTTTTTTTTTTGTTTTATACAGATGGGGTCTGCCCAGGCTGGTCTCAAACTCCTGGACTAAGATCCGCCCACCTCAGCCTCCTGAAGTGCTGGGATTACAGGCGTGAGCCACCGTGCCCAGCCAGTGGGAGGTTTCTAAGGGACTGACTCGGCCTCTTCACTTGCTGTAGATGTACTGAGATTTTCTTCTGAAGAGCGTTTCGGAAGCGTGCGCAGCTGTGTGCTCGCTTCTTCTGAGTTCTCTGGTGTGCTGCTGTGCAGTTGTCCGTACCATGGGCTTAGGTTCTGTTAACGTCTGCAGGGTTGGCAGTGAAGTGCCCTCGTTCTTTCATGATTCTGGCATCTGAGTCTTCTCTCTTTCTCCCTGGTCGGTCTAGCTAAGGCTGCTCAAGTGTGTTGACCCTTCCCGAGAGCCAGCCTTTGGTGGGCACCTTTCCCTCTGGCTGCAGTACTGGAGAGTAGCCCTGGGCGTGGTGCGGAGGCCCAGGCTCCCTTCTCAGTACTCCCGGGTCCCCAGCCCCAGCCCACCTTGCTCCGGGACATCCGGAAGAGAAAGAGGACGGCCAGGTAGATGGGATAGACAACCACGCTGGACACCAGGCCAACAGCAACTGTGTCGACACTCAGCGGGCGCGGCCTGGACACACGCCCCGCGCTGTGTGAGGAGAGGAGGCCACACAGGTGAGGCTGAGGGGCAGGAAGGGCTGGGCAGGAAGAGGCTGTCCCGACCCCTACGGCACCCACCTGTAGGTAGAGTCTCCAACAGCCCCGTACCACATGGCGTTGGCGCCCAGGAAGAGGCAGATGAGGAGGACGCAGCAGGTGGCCCTCTGGATGCGGGTGAAGCGGCTGCGAGGTGGCCGGTCCCATATGGAGAGCCAGATGTGCTTGTCAAAGAAGCCGCGCTGCAGCTCAGCCACCAGCAGGCGCCGGAAGCGCAATAGGGCTGCGTCGCCTGGGGGCAGGGAGGGCCCAGCTGCAGGAGGCCTTGGGGCAGGACCACCCCGCCCAACCTCCCACACAGCAGGAACATGGAACGAGACCTTACTCGCCGCCAGCACCTCCTTCTCCACTAGGCCCCCGTTGGCCTCCGTCTCCACCGACAGCCAGTCATTGACCAGGAAGAAGGCACTGCGGGCTGTCTGCAGGTCCTTGACAATGACGTGCTGCAGGAACCAGGCGGGGCTGAGCCCTGCAGAGGTGCAGGAGGGAGGTCAAGCTCGCGGGGCACCCCAATGCGGGGGCAGAGAGGCAGAGCTCCGCAGGGTCTACACAGACCTTTGTTGTCGTGCCACACTCGGATCTTCCACACACTGCCCAGGCTGTGCGGGGTGGCGATCTGGAAGATGTCCAGGCTGTTGCGGTGGAAGGCTCTATCACCGTCCAGGTGCCGGTGGCCGCTCCGGCTGTCCACCCCATACAGCATGATACCCACATGGGCCGTGGTACCTGGGGAGCAAGAGGGAGGGGTGGGAGGCTCTGTCTGCTGCCCAACACGTGTAGCATCCCAGGCAAGTCGTCTCAGCTTTGGCCTCTGTGCACTCAAGATGCCGCATGGGCAGTCAAGGCTTTACACAGCTCTGCCACACATGAGGGGCTGCGGTTACTGCAGTTTGTCCAATAAACAGCAAGGCCGCAAGGACATAATTAAATTACACGGAGAGAACTGTAACTTGTGACATGCAAACACGGCTGCACACATCTCAGTCCACACCACAACCAGTGAACCCCCGCTGCACACCCATCCACGCCTGTCACACCACAACCAGTGACCCACACCACACACCCGTCCCTCAGTTCATGCAGAGACTACAAAGCGTGAAGCTGTGTCCCCTCCTTCTCTCCCAGTGACAGACCCAGGTGACAGTTTTTTTTTTTTTTTTTTTTTT
>NW_016895049.1:0-3153 GCF_001698545.2 Rhinopithecus bieti | reverse complement strand
GGGGAGGGGGAAGGGGATAGGGATGAGGATGAGGGTGAGGGAGATGATAGGGAGAGGTAGGAAGAAGGAAGGAAAAGGGTAGAGAGAGGAGAAAGGGGAGAAGGAGGAGCAGGGACAAAGGGAGGGGAAGGGGATAAGGGGAATGGAATGGACAAGGGGAGGGGAGGATGGGGAATGGAGAAGGGGAGAGAGATGGAGAAAAGGGATGGGATAGGGAAGGGGAGGGGAGGAGAATGGGAATGGGGAAGGGAATGAGGATGGGAATCACGGAAAGGGGAGGGGACAAAGATGGGATGGGGCAAGGGCGAGGTGGTTGGGGGGAGGAGGGAGGCGGAGAAAAGGGTGGTGTGGGGCGGAGAGATGGTGTGGCATGGTGTGGAGCACAGGCAGCGGCACCTGTGATGTTGAGGATGCTGTCTCCAATGGCGGTGGGCGTCACGGTGCCCGCAGTGGTCTCTGCCTGCAGGATGCGCATCATGGCCTCCAGCTTGTGCAGCGTCTGCTTCAGGCATGAGCGGCATACGAGCTCCCTGCTGGGACCCTGTGTGGATCCGACAGTGTCCAGCGCCGCTCCTAGGCCCACTCCTTGCACACACCCTCCTCTCTACATGTGTCCTCACCTGGCTCCTACCCCAGCCCTGCAGCTGGAGAGCCCGCCTGACTGGACCCCACAGCCTCCCTATTAAGCATCTCCTGGGGCTCCGCCTGACCCAGGGCCTCTACTCAGGGCCTACGTGATGCAGTCCACCGGCCACACAGGGCACCTCTTCACACAAGTCAGAGAGAAGGGGAGAAGGGAGGAGGGGAGGGCACAGAGCAGCATCTTCCCGGCCCCTCCCCACAACTGGGCCCCTCTTTACACCCTGGGTCCCCTGAAAGGCACCCTGGGTTCACGCAGGACAGCAGAACGGCTGAGGCTACTGAGGCAGGTCAGAGACCGAGGAAGGTCACAGCAGGAAGGAGCCCAGGCTGGGAGGCTCAGCTCCTCGGCCAAGCTGCCCGTCCACCCTGGGGGGCTGAACCCAGTGCCCTGGCAGGCATGCAGGGTGGGGTGGGCACGCGAGGCCGTCCTACCATGGACTGGGCCAGCGCAGCAGCGATCTGCTGGATGTCATCCACAGTGTGGACCCGCAGGGACACCAGGGTCTGCGTGACGTTCTTGCGTATCTGGGCTCGGCTCTGCCGCTCGTGCTCGGGCTCTGCCGCCACGTCCAGGGCCTGCTCATACTGGGGCAGGCAGGGGGCACAGCAAGCTGTCAGCAGGGCAGGAGGCCGGCAGGAGGCCAGCATGTGCCCACCACTCCCGGGGTGCAGTTACGCGCTGGATGCTGTGTGATGTGGGCACTGACCCGTGACACTGAGCTGTTTCTTCATGGGCAAAACAGGGTAAGCACAGGAGCCCTCCTGGGAGCAGGGGGCGCATTGCGGAAAGCAGGCACAGGGGAGGGTGGCTGCTGGGAGCAGGGGCGCATTGCGGAAAGCAGGCACAGGGGAGGGTGGCTGCTGGGAGCAGGGGCGCATTGCGGAAAGCAGGCACAGGGGAGGGTGGCTGCTGGGAGCAGAGGGTGCTGCTTCAGGGTCACTGGGATTTGTCTGTGGGGCCCAGGGTGAGCCCTCCGCAAGGCTCCAGGCAGGGGACAGGTCTTGGTCCCCAGCACCTGTGTGGCAGATATGAGATTCCCTCCCAGCCTGTACTCACCTCATTCAGCACAGTGACCAGGGCCAGGGAGTACTCGATGACATGTTGGGGTCAGCCTGCCGCAGCAGCCCCGGGAGCACACTGGCCGTGAGTCCATGCAGCCAGACTGTAAGCCCCGTTGTGCTACCGTTGGGCTCTGGGAGGGCGATGGCCAGAGACCTGCGAGTGGAGGGGGGTGGGTGAGCAGGTGGCAGTCTCAGGGGCGCCCCCCCACGGCCTGGCTCACCTGTTGAGGGCGACCACAGCGGCTCCCAGCTGGTCCTGCACCACCACGGCCAGGCCCACCTCGAAGTGTGGCCCGAAACCCGGGGCAGCACGGCTCCGTAGCTGGAGAGACTGCCCTTGTAGACACAGAACTCCTCGCAGTGGCCTTGGCGACAGCGCTGCAGCAGCAGGGCATACACCAGGGGGGCGCCAGCATCCTCCGCGTCATGCCAGCCTGAGGGACCCCACAGCATCACAGAAGGGCTCTGCAGCGTCACAGTCGGGGATCCCACCGCGCCCCCCACGCAGGCTTGCACTCACCTGTGCATTCGAAGTGCACCTTGGTGGTGAGGGCGTGCACGTTACCTAGCGGGAAGAGGCGGCACGAGCCCCCCAACGGTGGGCGGTTGGGGACAGGCGGATGGAGGCACAGCCCTCCTCTTCGCCAGATTGGCCCAGCACTGTGAGAGTGAAGGTGTATCCCTCGCCATCCCGCAGCACGCCCCGCCGCAGCACCAGTCGCATGCCTGCGCTGCCCGTGGAGGTGGTGGTCTCATCCAGCACCAGCGTCTTGTTACTGAAGGTACGTGCCGCCCAGCGCTGCAGGCAGGAGAGGTGGTGAGTGGGCGGAACCCTCTGCCCTGTCAGCCTCGCTTCTACCTGCAGGTCCCGCCCCTTGGCCATGGGACCCACCCCACCCCGCACACGCCCTGGGCAACACTCACCCCTCGCTTGGAGCCGCTGCTGCAGTTGAGGCAGCGGCCCTCCAGGTACACATAGGAGCTGCGGCTCACTTCATACACAGCCTGTGCCTTGCAGGACACGCACTCCAAGGACACAATGGGCACCCGACCACTCCGGATCAGCACCTGGGGATGGAGTGGGGTTACCTCCGACACAGGTCTACTCGGCCTGCTGGAAGGTCTAGGGGACCCGTGGAGGATGCTGCTCCCAAACTCCAGGTTTCCCAGGGGCCTGGCCACCGCCTATGAGCTCAGCCCCTCCCAGGATGCTCATCCGGTTTTCCACCTCCCAACCCGGGTGGCGGAAGGGCGTACACAGGGCAGAGGACACCAGGGTGTGTGTTCTGGTGTCCTGGACCCAGCTGGAGCCTGGCAACAGGCAAGCAATGCTCACTGAGGGCCCCTGAGGGGTGCATGTGGGAAGGGACGTGCGTATGGGCCTGACCCACAGATTCCTGCAGCCCTGGGCCAGGGCCTGGGTCAGCAGGCTGAGCCAGGATGGAACCT
>NW_016895048.1:0-209 GCF_001698545.2 Rhinopithecus bieti | reverse complement strand
TTCTTTCTTTTCTTTCTTTTTTTCTTTTTTTTTTTTCTTTCTTTCTTTCTTTCTTTCTTTCTTTCTTTCTTTTCTTTCTCTTTCTTTCTTTTCTTTCCTTCTTTCTTTCTTTCTTTCTTTCTTTCTTTCTTTCTTTCTTTCTTTCTTTCTTTCTTTCTTTCTTTCTCTTTCTTTCTTTTCTTTCTTTCTTTCTTTCTTTCTTTCTTTTC
>NW_016895047.1:0-220 GCF_001698545.2 Rhinopithecus bieti | reverse complement strand
GTGCTGGGATTACAGGCTTGAGCCACCGCACCCAGCCCATTTTGCCTCTTAATAAGCATGCTTGAGCCCACTCTCCCAACTCCTGAGATCTTATCAGGGAGCTGCTGATAACCAGTTTCAGATTTTTTCTATCTATTGGGAGACTGCCTTTCCTTAACACCACTTTGACAAATTATTATTTTAGAGAAACAGTGTAACAACCACCTGACAATGACCTGAC
>NW_016895046.1:0-205 GCF_001698545.2 Rhinopithecus bieti | reverse complement strand
TGCTTTCTCTCCCCTCATCCTTATTCTTTTCTTCCGCCATATATTCATCCACAAATGGTAGCACCTCTTCATATTATTCTGGACCTTACATTTTCACTTAAGAGTATTACCTTGGAGATCTGTTTACATTGATACAGTTAAAGCTGCCTCCTTCTTTTTAATGATAGTTTAGTATTCAATTGTATTAATATACCCTCATCATCAT
>NW_016895045.1:0-434 GCF_001698545.2 Rhinopithecus bieti | reverse complement strand
TTAGAAGGAAAACTAACAAATAGAAAGCAATAGCATCAAAATAAACAAAAGGACATCCACACCAAAACCCCATCTGTAGGTTACCATTATCAAAGGCCAAAGGTAAATAAAACCACAAACATGGGGAGAAACCAGAGCAGAGAAGCTGAAAATTCTAAAACCAGAGCACCTCTTCTCCTCCAAAGGATCACAGCTCCTCATCAGCAACAGAACAAAGCTGGACAGAGAATGACTGACGAATTGAGAGAAGTAGGCTTCAGAAGGTCGGTAATAACAAACTTCTCCAAGCTAAAGGAGAATGTTTGAACCCATCACAAGGAAGCTAAAACCTGGAAAAAAGATTAGACGATTGGCTAACTAGAATAAACAGTATAGAGAAGACCTTAAATGGCCTGATGGAGCTGAAAACCATGGCGCAAGATCTATGTGATGTA
>NW_016895044.1:0-204 GCF_001698545.2 Rhinopithecus bieti | reverse complement strand
AAAATAAGGAAAAGAAAAGAAATTTAAATATAAATAAATGAAAATAATACTTCTCCCTGATCATAAAGAAAATCACATTCTTTTTGTAATAATTTGGAATACAAACTATGAAGAAAAGTCTTTAATTTTGCCACTCAAAACATTCTGGTTTGTTGCTTTTTACACTTTTTTATGCATATAAACATTTTAAAAGTAGAGTCATTA
>NW_016895043.1:0-424 GCF_001698545.2 Rhinopithecus bieti | reverse complement strand
GCCACATTTTCTTTATCTAGTCTATCACTGATGGGCATTTGGGTTGGTTCCATGTCTTTGCTATTGTGAATAGTGCTGCAGTAAACATGTGTGCATGTGTCTTTACAGTAGAATGATTTATAATCCTTTGAGTATATAGCCACTAATGGGATTGCTGGGTCAAATGGTGTTTCTGGTTCTAGATCCTTGAGGAATTGCCACACTGTCTTCCACAATGGTTGAACTAATTTACATACATTCCCACCAACAGTGTAAAAGCGTTCCTATTTCTCCACAGCCTCACCAGCATCTATTGTTTTCTGACTTTTAATAATCGCCATTCTGTCTGGTGTGAGATGGTGTTTTATTGTGGTTTAGATTTGCATTTCTCTGATGATCAGTGAATTTGAGCTTTTTTTCATACATTTGTTGGAAACCTAAATGT
>NW_016895042.1:0-421 GCF_001698545.2 Rhinopithecus bieti | reverse complement strand
AACCTACCAGATTTTAGAAACCATCTCTACTTAGAAAAAATTCTTCTAAAATAAACTTCCTTCAAATAAGGAAAATAAAGCATTTCATAATTACCATAATTACCTGTACCATGGTACAGGATAAAGCAAATATAGTAAGCTGTATATTTAGCTACAAATATATAAAGTATAGATCTAGACAATGAATATATGAGTAGTTACTATATCATTCTTTTTTTTTCTTTTCTTTTTTTTTTGAGACAAAGTCTCACTCTGTTGCCCAGGCAGGAGGGCAGTGGCACGATCTCAGCTCACTGCAACCTCCACCTCTGGGTTCAAGTGATTCTCCTGCCTCAGCTTCCCAAGTAGCTGGGATGGCAGGCACGTGCCACCAGGCCCAGCTAATTTTGTATTTTAGTAGAGACGGGGTTTTGCCATGTTG
>NW_016895041.1:0-2016 GCF_001698545.2 Rhinopithecus bieti | reverse complement strand
GAGTTTGCTGGAGGTTCACTCCAGACCCAGTTTGCCTGGTATCACCAGTGGAGGCTGCAGAACAGCAAATATTAAAGAACAGCAAATATTGCTGCCTGATCCTTCCTCTGGAAGCTTCATCCCAGAGGGGCACCCACCTATATGAGGTGTCTGTCAGCCCCTACTGGGAAATGTTTCCCAGTTAGGCTACACAGGGGTCAGGGACCCACTTGAGGCAGCAGTCTGTCCATTCTCAGAGCTCAAACACCATGTTCGAGAACCACTGGTCTCTTCAGAGCTGTCAGACAAGCACGTTTAAGTCTGCAGAAGTTGTCTGCTGCCTTTGTTCAGCTAAGCCCCAGAGGCAGAGTCTAGAGGCAGTAGGCCTTGCCAAGCTGTGGTGGGCTCCACCCAGTTTGAGCTTCCTGACCACTTTGTTTACCTACTCAAGCCTCAGCAATGGTGGATGCCCCTCCTCCAGCCAGGCTGCTGCCTTGTGGTTCAATGTCAGACTGCTGTGCTAGCAGTGAACAAGGCTCTGTGGGCCTGGGACCCTCCAAGCCAGGCACAGGAGAGAATCTCCTTGTCTGCCGGTTGCTAAGACCTTGGGAAAAGTGCAGTATTTGGGTGGGAGTGTCCTATTTTCCAGGTACAGCCTGTCACGGCTTCCCTTGGCTAGGAAAGGGGAATCCCCTGACCCCTTGCACTTCCTGGGTGAGGCGACGCCCCACCCTGCTTCAGCCCTCCATGGGCTACACCCACTGTCCAACCAGTCCCAGTAAGATGAACCAGGTACCTCAGTTGGAAATGCAGAAATGACCCATCTTCTGCTTCGATCACGCTGGGAGCTGCAGACCAGAGCTGTTCCTATTCAGCCATCTTAACCTAACACCTTTAACTAGATCATGCAGAAAAAATCGGTTAAAATAGATGACTATGTTAGCTATTAAATAACCCTTATTTTATTATAAAATCATACTTCAATTTAAAATAATAGTTCATATCCAGTACCAACAATGACTATTTTTTGAATGGGCAAGGAATAAGAATGAACATCGAACTTTGATTGAGTATCCTCATAAGACAATAAGCAATTTATATTCTCAGGCTAATTTTCAGTTGAAAAGACTTGAAGTTCTATACTTTACAAGTAATAAGAATTTTAAGGCCAATTAAAAGTGTGATTAAAAGTGTGAGAGTGTGGCAATGATAGACACACTAGGTAAGAGCAAAGTGAAAACAATTTGTATTTGTTCTGTGGTTATATCCAGGTGAGGCAAGGCAGTGACAGTCTCTACTGTTTCACATGCAGGTCACACAAGCTTCACATCATCCTTTAATATAGGTCAATATATGTATTATTCTTTTGTTTATTTTATTGAAGAGGGGACTGAGTCTCAGACAGACATAGCATGTTATACAAGATCGTAAAATTAGTAAGTAGAGAAACCAGGGTTAGTCTGAACAGAAGTCATACAGGTTTTCAATTTCACATGCTCCCCATAGGACTGATTATGGAGAATGGGACAAGAAGGAGGATATAGCACTTTAGCAGCTAAGGTTATTAGTTTAAAGTAGTTTGAGAAAAAAATCCACACATTTCATTAAACTTTCTTAGTTTAAACATAACGATTAACTAACTTGTGTTTACTATCCTGTACTTTCTTAAAAGCACTTGGCATGCAATATATCGATTTAGTGTTATGATCACCCATTAAAATAGGTAATATAGCTTCCAATTTGCAGATACGGAAACTGAAGTGGAGACATGTTAATTGACCGGCCCAATATTACTCAGTAAGTGTTGGAGTGGGAACATGAACAAACTGTTTTCCAAAACCCTGTGGTTTATTGGATATTCATTGGAAACAATTTTTTTGAAGAAAGGAAGTTTGAGTATTCCTAAACATGAAAAGAGAAAAGCTAAATTGCTGGTTAAATAAGAAAAGGAAGTATTAATAATTCAACAAGATCTTAGTTTCAAGATCTACATATTTTGTAACAACTTTAGGAGCAAAAGAACAGAAAGGAAAATAA
>NW_016895040.1:0-1251 GCF_001698545.2 Rhinopithecus bieti | reverse complement strand
CAGGCACCGAAGAGGCTCTGAGGGTGGATGGGAACGGCAGGAGAGGGCTGGGGCAAGCACATGGGTGGGAGTGAGGAAGGCTGTGAAGTTTAGTACAATGAGTCTTTGAGGGACGGAGTAGGGGGTGGGGTCTTCTCAAACCAGACTACCTCCCCTTGGGAGGCCTATCTCACAGCCCGCCTACTCCTGCAGGGGTTAGGTGTCCCTCCACCCCACACTCCACCACCTCCCCGGGCTGAAATTCCCCACCCTCCTCCATGTCTGTGCCTCTGGGCAGTTTCTTCCTCCCGCCCTTTGCCTTTCCCCTCCCTCCCCTTATCCAAGGGGAGAAGCAAGGCAGCAGAAACCAGAGCTGGTTATAGGCATTTATTGAATTCATTCATTTATTGATTTGACACACTTCCCCACTCCAATCTAGCACATGATACAATCTGGGTAGGCCAGGCGCTGACACAGGAAATGATGGGAACCCACAGCAGGGGTGGGGAGGGGACAATGCAAAGGGCACTGGGGAAGGGCTGCTTTGGGGCTGGGGTGGAGAAGGAGCCCCAGATGGCCTCCCTGGCAGGTGCTAGTAAACCTGATCCACATTCCCCCCCATCCCTGCTCATTTCCCAGACCCTCAGCCAAGCTCCCCAGCTCCCCTTCCCCGTTGCTCCCCTCCCTGCTGCCTGCTGCCACACACACTTCCACATAACCCCTGCAGTCAGGGAAGGGGAAGAAGGGCAGGGACAGCTGTCAGGGGCCTTGAACAGGGAGGTCTCTGTACCTAACTTTACCATCCTAAATCCTTCCCTCCTCTTCTCTCCCCTCCCAGTCCCTTCCCTGGCCCCAAGCTAATTCCAGGCCTTCAATTTACTCTCCCACTGTAGCACTAACCCATGCTGGGTCATAGAAGAGTGTGGCTGCGCCCCAACACCACACACTTCCAGGCACAAGTTGAAGGAATGAGGGGACCTGGGTTAGCTTTTCCTTAGGGAAACTCCAACCTATTTCTGCATAGACCTTTCTCTACACCTGGTCCACAGGGGAGCTCTTCCCTGTGTTTACTATTACTCCCCACTTCTCCCCACTTCCCTGTGTCTCTCCTAGCATTTATTGTCTGTAGTGTTTGTATCATGTCACTATCACAAAGCCTTCAGAAAGAAAAAAAAAGCATTCTGCCCACCACTAGCACCCTGCCATGGTTAAAAAAAATCTCTATATTTGTGTTTGTATTTCTTTAAAAGTTTATAAAAAGCCTTTCTGTTA
>NW_016895039.1:0-2004 GCF_001698545.2 Rhinopithecus bieti | reverse complement strand
GGAAGTAACTGCCTATCTGATTTTAAGATTTCTTATATAACTAGAGTACCAAGACTGTGTTTTAATAGCAGAGGGATAGTCACATAGATAATGGAACACAATAAATAACCCAGAAATAGAGCCACACATATATGCCAAACTGATTTTGATAAAATGTCAAAGCAATTAAATGGAGCAAAACAACCTTTCAACAAATTGTGCTGGACAAATTGGACATCCCAATACAAGAAAAAAGAAAGAACTTTAACCTAAGAATCACACCTCAAGCAAAATTAAGTCAAAATGGGTCACCCCAGAATTAAATGTATAGCACTTTAAATTATAATTATATAATTTAAATATAAATTAAATGTATAACACTTTAAGTTATAATTTCACTTAAACTATAACACTTTAAATATACTTATATATGGAAGAAAGTCTCCAGGATTAAACATTAGGCAAAGAGTTCTTAGACTTTACATCAAAAAATTGAAATGAACAAATTTAGTTTTGTGAAACAGTCTTTTAGGAAGATGAAACACCAAGCTACAGACTGGGAAAAAAATATTTTCCTACTGCTTCTCTGATAAAGAATTATTATCTAGAATATATAAAGAACAGTCAAAACTCAACAGTGAAAAAATAAATAATACATTTACAAAATGGGCAAAAGGCATGCATAGACATATTATTGAAGTGGATATATAGATGATAAACACATAAAATATGTTCAACATTAAGAACATGTAAATTAAAGTGACAATTAAATATTACTAATATCTATTAGAATGAATAAAAAAACTAGTGATAATACGAAATGAAGATGCAGAGACAATGAATCGCACTCATATACTGCTGGTAGCAATAGAAAATGGCATGGCAACTCTGAAAACAGTTTGGCAATTCCTTTTAAAAAACTAAATTTTCAACTACCATACAAATCAATAATTGCACTTCTGGGCATTTATCCCAGAGAAATAAAAGTGTATCATCACACAAAACTTGTACACAAATGTTTATAGCAGCTTTAATTGTAATAGTCTCAAATTGAAAAAAATGAAGATATCCTTCAATGAGTAAAGTTTAAACAAAGTGTGATATATCCATGCCAAGAAATACTATTTAGAAATAAAAGAAACAAATTGTCATTACACACAACAACTTAGATGAATCTCCAGAGAATTATGCTGACTTTTAAAAGACAATCTCAAAAGGTTATATACTATATGGCTCCATTACATAATCTTCCTAAAATGACAAAGGCAGAGAAATGGAGAACAGAGTAGCAGTTGGCAGTGCTCAAAAAAGGGGAGTAGGAATGGAAATGTTTTACATATTGATTGAATAAATGTTTGTATCTTGGTTGTAAGGTTGTAATATGGTTTTAAATATGTTATTATTGGGGTGGGGAACAAACTGAGTACACAATACATAAGAACTCTATTTCTTACAACTGCATGTGAATCTGTAATTATCTCAATATAACAAGTTAATAAAACTACTAAAAAAATTCGCCATTCCTGTTATGTGTTAATTTCTAGGTATGAGGAATATCCAAGTGTTCATGGTTCAGGGAAATAAAAAATCACTGCCTAGGCTGTGGAATCAGAAACACAAATAGCAAGTTAGGAAAATAGAGATAAATCTGAGACAACACCAGCAAGTTTAGAACAAGGGGCACACTTGAGCCAAAGCAGTAAAGATACTAAGTGGTTATTTCAAATCAGTATGGTGGGTTTTCTCCTGCAAAATTATTGCTATATTCACTTACTCAACAGATCTAAAGTAAAGTGGAAACAAAAGCTATTTTAATTTAATTTATCACTGAGATTTGAGAAATGAGATTTGGCATAGTTAAAACATCCACAACCATCCTTTCCCTGTAAATGGAAAACTTAATAAAGTGCTTTACTAAATCTTGAATCACAAGATTCAGCATGTGGTATAGCTAACAGTAAAAAATAAAGACTGACATAATTATAACTATTTTTTTCTGAAACTTCATTGAAAATGGAACAAAAC
>NW_016895038.1:0-204 GCF_001698545.2 Rhinopithecus bieti | reverse complement strand
GCAGTTTTTTTGTTTGTTTGTTTGTTTTAATGTTACCAAACAAAGGAAAATCCAAGGCTGTCAAAACTAAAGGATAAGACTTCAGGAGGCTGAGGCAGGGGAATAGCTTGAACCTGGGAGGTGGAGGTTGCAGTGAGCCCAGATCGTGCCACTGCACTCTAGCCTGGCGACAGAGCAAGACTCTGTCTTAAAAAAAAAAAAAAA
>NW_016895037.1:0-220 GCF_001698545.2 Rhinopithecus bieti | reverse complement strand
TTAAAGAATAGATATTTGAGTTGGGTAGGCCTACCTAAGGGATGGGTAGACCTTAATCAGGTTCAGGGGAGAGGAAATATTCCAGGCAGAAGATGATTTTATCCAAAGACCATGAGCTGAGAATGGCTTCTTTGCGGGAAGGTGAGGTGTGAATAGGGAAAGTGTCAAAAGTCAAGGTCAGTGAAGTGTCTGGATTATGCAGGATCTTGTCAACAAGTGA
>NW_016895036.1:0-551 GCF_001698545.2 Rhinopithecus bieti | reverse complement strand
ATGTAGGGATGGACTTATAGGACTTATAGATGTTCTTTTTTTTTTTTTTTTTTTTTTTTTTTCCGGGGTTTTTTTTTTTTTTTTTGGGGGGGGGTTTTTTGGGTTTTAAAAGTTTTTTTTTTTTTTTTTTTTTTTTTTTTTTTTGAGACAGAGTCTCCCCAGGCTGAAGTGCTATGGCGTGATCTGGGCTCACTACAAGCTCCGCCTCCCAGGTTCACGCCATTCTCCTGCCTCAGCCTCCCGAGTAGCTGGGACCACAGGTGCCCGCCACCATGTCCGGCTAATATTTTTGTATTTTTAGTAGAGATGGGATTTCACCGTGTTAGTTAGGATGGTCTCGATCTCCTGACCTCGTGATCTACCCGCCTCGGCCTCCCAAAGTGCTGGGATTACAGGCGTGAGCCACTGCACCCGGTCCCTAGATATTCTCACTCTATCATTTTTGCTGATGTAACTCTTTTATAACTTTTCATAATCTAATGATGAAATGTAAAGTCAAAATTTCAAACAAATTGTTTTCCTCTTGGAATAACTGTGCTTAAGAAAATCAT
>NW_016895035.1:0-437 GCF_001698545.2 Rhinopithecus bieti | reverse complement strand
AATACTCATTGTTCATCAGAAAATTCATACAGGAGAGAAACCCTATGTATGCACTGAGTGTGGAAGAGCTTTCATCCGCAAGTCAAACTTTATTACTCATCAAAGAATTCATACCGGAGAGAAACCTTATGAATGCAGTGACTGTGGGAAATCCTTTACCTCCAAGTCTCAGCTCCTGGTGCATCAGCCAATTCACACAGGAGAGAAACCCTATGTGTGTGCCGAGTGTGGGAAGGCCTTTAGTGGCAGGTCAAATCTCAGTAAGCACCAGAAAACTCATACCGGAGAGAAGCCCTACATTTGTTCTGAATGTGGGAAGACCTTTCGACAGAAGTCAGAGTTGATTACACATTATAGAATTCATACTGGAGAGAAACCGTACGAGTGCAGTGACTGTGGGAAGTCTTTCACTAAAAAATCACAGCTCCAAGTGCATC
>NW_016895034.1:0-206 GCF_001698545.2 Rhinopithecus bieti | reverse complement strand
TGAAGTGAACTGGGAGAATAAAAGGCTTTGCCACATATCTTACATTTATGAGATATCTCTCCAGTGTGCATTCCCAGGTGGTTCTGAAAGCTGGTAAGATAAGATAATACTTTCCCACAATGTTTACATTCATATGGTTTTTTCCTAGAATGGGTTCTTTCGTGTCTACGAACAGAACTGGGACACTTGAAGGCTTTTCCACATTC
>NW_016895033.1:0-535 GCF_001698545.2 Rhinopithecus bieti | reverse complement strand
ATATAACATAAATTATATCATATATGATTTATTATACTGCATATTATATAATATAAATTATATCATATATCATATATCATATATGACATATCTATATGACATATATGATATATTTGATATGATATATCATATATGATATATACATACATATGTGACATATTGATATAATTTATGTTCTATAATATGTAGTATATAATATGTAGTATATATTATATATGATATACATTTTATATCATATATAATTATATATCTTCTATCTATTTATTACATATTCTGTTTTATTCAGCAAAATGAAATAACTTACTGGTGCTAACTTATTTAAACCTATTAATGGCCTACTCATAGGTACTACTATTTGTCCCTTGATTATACCAATCAACAACAGAGAGGTTAAACAAATTACCTAGGGTCACTCAGCTAATAAAAGGAAGAGGTAAGGTCTGAAGTTACTACACAGGCAGCAAAGTCCATCTCCTTAATGTTCAGGAAGAAAGATCAAGATACATAGAGAAGACAAGGAACTAAAAAAGCAATG
>NW_016895032.1:0-206 GCF_001698545.2 Rhinopithecus bieti | reverse complement strand
GCCCGCCACTTCGCCCGGCTAGTTTTTTTATTTTTTATTAGAGACGGGGTTTCACCGTGTTAGCCAGGATGGTCTCGATCTCCTGACCTCGTGATCCGCCCGTCTCGGCCTCCCAAAGTGCTGGGATTACAGGCTTGAGCCACCGCGCCCGGCTTAACAGTCATTATTTATAACATGTTAGAAATTACAATCGGCCGGGCGCGGTG
>NW_016895031.1:0-204 GCF_001698545.2 Rhinopithecus bieti | reverse complement strand
TCGAGACCATCCTGGCTAACACGGTGAAACCCCCGTCTCTACTAAAAAATACAAAATCTAGCCGGGCGAGGTGGTGGGCGCTTGTTGTCCCAGCTACTCGAGAGGCTGAGGCAGGAGAATGGCGTGAACCTGGGAGGCGGAGCTCACAGTGAGCCAAGATAGCACCACTGAGCTCCAGCCTGGGCGACAGAGTGAGACTCTATC
>NW_016895030.1:0-204 GCF_001698545.2 Rhinopithecus bieti | reverse complement strand
TTTGGAATAGCACATTTTAGGGCCATGGTTAATACCTGGGATTTTACTCAGTAAATCCTGATGGTTACTGTGCATCAAAGGTCTTTAAGTAGGATTGAAGGCCTATGTGGAGAATAAAAGATTACCAAAGTCTATAAAACAATTTAATTTTACGTGTTCTCTTTTATGACATAGAACAGCACTGGTTCTGTTATTTTAAAATGA
>NW_016895029.1:0-535 GCF_001698545.2 Rhinopithecus bieti | reverse complement strand
TAAATGTATACATTTATATATTTATATACTATAAATGAATTTTATCATGTATAATATATAAATCATACATATAAAATTTTATATTTCTATAATTTATAAAATGTTTAATATGTTAAATATGCTTATTAATGAAATTTCTAATAGTTCAATTTAATAATTATATATCATTACTTATTAAGTATAATACATTGTGTATGTGAATATAAAGTTGATGTATATACCAACAAGAGCCCTTTGCATCTCCTTAGCAATCCCTGACTCTCTCCCAGACTCATGTTTGTATCTTTCTCCTCAACATGCCTCGTCTCTCTTCCTACCATTCTATCCAACTCTTCCATAACTCTTCCCATCCCTGTTCCTGCCTTTCCCATCTTTAGTTCTCTATTTCTGACCATCTCCCTATTCCAACTCCCTGTCTCCAACTTTCTATCCCCACCACTGTCTCCACCACTCTCCTTATCAACCTCCTATTCTCTTGTCCCTTCTGTCCCTGTCCTTCTTTCCACTTTTCTCCTCATCTCTCCCTTCGCCTCTC
>NW_016895028.1:0-1481 GCF_001698545.2 Rhinopithecus bieti | reverse complement strand
AAGGTGACTCTTGTTATGTTTTAGCAAAGAGACTGGCAGCATTTTGCCCCAGCCCTAGAGATCTGTGGAACTTTGAACTTGAGAGAGATGATTTAGTGTCTCTGACGGAAGAAATTTCTAAGCGGCAAAGCATTCAAAAGGTGACTTGTGTGCCGTTAAAAGCATTTCATTTTAAAAGAGAAAGAGTATAAAAGTTCAGAAAATTTGCAGCCTGATGATGCAGTAGAAAAGAAACACCCTGGAGTGGCTGGCAAGATGGCCAAACATGGACAGCTCCAGTCTGCAGCTCCCAGCGAGATCAATGCAGAAGGCAGGTGATTTCTGCATTTCCAACTGAAGTACCCAGCTCATCTCATTGGGGCTGGTTCGACAGTGGGTGCAGCCCATGGAGGGCCAGCCAAAACAAGGTGGGCGTTGCCTTATTCTGGAAGACAAGGGGTCAGGGAACTCCCTCCCCTAGCCAAGGGAAGACACAAGGGACTGTGCCTTGAGGGACGGTGCATTCCGGCCCAGATACTATGCTTTTCCCACGGTCTTCACAACCCTCAGACCAGGAGATTCCCTCAGGAATCTACACCACCAGGGCGCTAGGTTTCAAGCACAAAATTGAGCGGCCATTTGGGCAGACATCGAGCTAGCTGCAGGAGTTTTTTCATACACCAGTGGCACCTGGAATGCCAGTGAGACACAACCATTCACTCCTCTGGAAATGGGGCTAAAGTCAGGGAGCCAAGTGGTCTAGTTCCAGATCCCACCCCACAGAGCCCAGCAAGCTAAGATCCACTGGCTTGAAATTCATGCTGCTAGCACAGCAGTCTGAAGTCAACCTGGGATGCTCGGGCTTGGTGGGGAGGGGTGTCCGCCATTGCTGAGGCTTGAGTAGGCGGTTTTCCCCTCACAGTGTAAACAAAGCCACCAGGAAGTTCGAACTGGACTGAGTCCACCACAGTTCCAGAAAACTGCTGTAGCCAGACTGCCTCTCTAGATTCCTCCTCTCTGGGCAGGCATCTCTGAAAGAAAGGCAGCAGCCCTAAGCAGGGGCTTATAGATCAAACTCCCATCTCCCTGGGACAGAGTACATGGAGGAAGGGACAGCTGTGGGTGCAGCTTCAGCAGACTTAAATGTTCCTTCCTGCTGGCTCTGAAGAGAGCAGCAGATCTCCCAGCACAGTACTCGAGCCCTGCTAAGAGACAGACTGCCTCCTCAAGTGGGTCCCTGACCCCATGCCTCCTGGCTGGGAGACATCGCCTAGCAGGGGTCAACAGACACCTCATACAGGAGAGCTCCAGCTGGCATCTGGTGGGTGCCCCTCTGGGACAAAGCTTCCAGAGGAAGGAAAAGGCAGCCATCTTTGCTGTTCTGCAGCCTCCACTGGTGATATCCAAGCAAATAGGGTCTAGAGTGGACCTCCAGCAAACTCCAGCAGACTTGCAGCAGAGTGGTCTGTTAGAAGGAAAACTAACAAACAGAAAGGAATAGC
>NW_016895027.1:0-206 GCF_001698545.2 Rhinopithecus bieti | reverse complement strand
CTGGGTGTGTGGCATGGATCCCAGACAAGCCTGGGTCCAGGCTGGGCTGAGGAGCTTGCCCAGCGCCAGTTGAGATGTTAGACATGACTTCCAGAGACACAGACTGGAGTTGTCATCCATATAAAAAACCATGTGACTTGGGTCAAGTCTTCCAAATTTTATCAATTCCAGATTCCTAGTCCATAAGATGGAAATAAAGAATCATA
>NW_016895026.1:0-895 GCF_001698545.2 Rhinopithecus bieti | reverse complement strand
ATTGAGAAGAAGTTCTGTAATTTCCAGATGCTCATTGGCCACTGCCAACTGTAGGGCATTCTGGCCCATGTAATCCACACAGTTAACGTTGAGTGAGTGGCATTCTTCTAACATCTTCTGCACCACTGGGACGTTACCATATTCAGCTGCATCTAAAAGCGTTCCTCCTCTATAGATAGGCTTGTTGAGCCATCACTAAACATGTGTTCAACCTCTACTCCTACTACATTGGTGCAAAACAAAATGAAGCCTTCACAACAGTTGAAGAGAGTTTTAAGACACTGTTCTGGGCTATATTTGGACTTTCTGAAGTGAAATCAGTGGTCATCAACTATAACCACAAATTCATTGAAAACATTGGTTACATTCTTTATGGAGTCTATAATGTTACAATGGTCATTGTTTTGCTAAATATGTTAATTGCCATGATCAACAGTTCATTCCAGGAAATTGAGGATGACGCCGATGTGGAGTGGAAATTTGCAAGAGCCAAACTCTGGTTCTCCTACTTTGAGGAGGGGAGAACACTTCCCGTACCTTTCAATCTGGTGCCAAGTCCAAAGTCCCTGTTTTATCTCTTACTGAAGCTTAAAAAATGGATTTCTGAGCTGTTCCAGGGTCATAAAAAAGGTTTCCAGGAAGATGCAGAGATGAACAAGATAAATGAAGAAAAGAAACTTGGAATTTTAGGAAGTCATGAAGACCTTTCAAAATTATCACTTGACAAAAAACAGGTTGGGTACAATAAGCAACCAAGTGTAAGGAGCTCAGAAGATTTCCGTTTCAGTAGTTTCAATAATCCTCCAAGACAGTATCAGAAAATAATGAAAAGGCTCATTAAGAGATATGTACTACAGGCCCAGATAGATAAGGAGAGTGACGAAGTGAACGAAGG
>NW_016895025.1:0-205 GCF_001698545.2 Rhinopithecus bieti | reverse complement strand
TTATACAAATAAGTTCTTTTAGAGTTCCAGTACACTTGTAATAACCGTAAAATAATAGGACCATAGCAATCCTTTTGTCCTACCTCAGTGACTTGATGTATACACTGGGAACAGCCTTCAGTCTGAGGAAGGTCAGTTGAAGTCCTTATTGTACAAGTCCAAATTTTAAGGAAAATGAGTCCCGCGATGAGTTTCCTCATGCTTT
>NW_016895024.1:0-206 GCF_001698545.2 Rhinopithecus bieti | reverse complement strand
ACCATCACCATCATCACCATCACCATCATCACCATCACCCTCACCACCACCATCATCACCATCACCATCATCATCACCATCATCACCACCATCACCATCACCATCATCACCATCACCATCACCACCACCATCATCACCATCACCATCATCATCACCATCATCACCACCATCACCATCACCATCATCACCATCACCATCACCACCAT
>NW_016895023.1:0-2017 GCF_001698545.2 Rhinopithecus bieti | reverse complement strand
GGTTCACGCTATTCTCCTGCCTCAGCCTCCGGAGTAGCTGGGACTACAGGCTCCCCACCACCTCGCCCGGCTAGTTTTTTTTGTATTTTTTAGTAGAGACGGGGTTTCACCGTGTTAGCCAGGATGGTCTCGATCTCCTGACCTCGTGATCCGCCCGTCTCGGCCTCCCAAAGTGCTGGGATTACAGGCTTGAGCCACCGCGCCCGGCCAATTTTTTGTATTTTAGTAGAGACGGGGTTTCACGGTGTTGCACAGGCTGGTCTCGAACTGCTGAGCTCAGGCAATCCACCCATCTTGGCCTCCCAAAGTGCTGGGATTACAGGCGTGAGCCCCTGTGCTCAGTTCAAGTGGTTCATAGAAGCTTTGTTAGCCTCCTATGGCTGCTGTAACTAAGTACTACAGACTAGGTGGGTCAGAACGACAAATGTATTGTCTCACAGTCTGGAGTCCAGAAGTCCAAGATCAAGGTGTCAGCAGGGCCATAAACCCATAGAGGAATCCTTCCTTGCTCTTCCCAGCAGCAGTGGCTTTCTGGCAATCTTTGGCGGTCCTTGGCTTGCAGCTGCCTAGCTCCAGTCTCTTCCTTTGTGTTTACATGGCATTATTCCTGTGTCTGTCTGTCGTCACAGGGCTACCTTCTTTTTTTCTGTTTTTTGTTTTGTTTTGTTTTGTTTTGAGACGGAGTCTCACTCTGTTGCCCAGGCTGTAGTGCTGTGGCACAATCTCGGCTCACTGCAGCCTCTGCCTGATGGATTCTAGCGATTCTCCTGCCTCAGCCTCCCAAGTAGCTGGGACTACAGGTGCACGCCACCACACCTGGCTAATTTTGTATTTTAGTAGAGATGGGATTTCATCATATTGGCCAGGCTGGTCTCAAACTCCTGACCTCAGGTGATGCACCCACCTCAGCCTCCCAAAATGCTGGGATTATAGGCATGAGCCACCACACCACGCCACCACATCCTAGGGCCACATTCTCATAAGGACACCAGTCATAGTGATTTGTGGCCCAACCTACTCCACTATGACTGCATCTTAACTAATTATATCTGCAACAGCCCTATTTCCAAATAAGGTCACATTCTGAGTACTGGGGTTAGGACTTCCACCTATCTTTTCTGGTGTGGAGAGGAAGCATTTCAACCCATAACAGGAGCTCCTTATATATTCAGAATATTAGGCCTTGAATTGCAAAGATTATTTCTGCTATTGCATCTAGGCAGTGGAATAAAAGAGCTGCAAGGTGCTAGAGGCAAGGAAAGCTTTTTTCTTTATACAAACTCAGCGAATATTATTCCTCTGGTCCCCTCTTCTCTCCAAGTCACCCCTAATCCCATGAAGCCAGAGAGAGGCATAGCAAAGAAGGCTGCTGAAGGATGAGATGGAAAGAGGCAGGGGCGAGCTGGGAGAGAACGGGATGAAACTTCTATTAATAGCTCCTAGTCTTTGCCTCCGCCACTCCAGGGCAGCACCCCTCAGCATGGTGGGTGTACGTGTAGGAAGTAGAGCCAGACTGCAGGGATTCAAATCCCGACACTACACTTAACAAGTCAGTTTATCTTATTTTATTTATTTATTTATTTTGAGACAGAGTCTCACCCTGTTATCTAGGCTGGAGTGCAGTGGTGGGTTCTTGGCTCACTGCAGCCTTCATCTCCTGGGTTCAAGTGATTCTCATGTCTCAGCCTCCCAAGTAGCTGGGATTACAGGCACCGGCCACCATACCAGGCTAATTTTCATTTATTTTTTTAAGTAGAGATGGGGTTTCACCATGTTGGCCAGGCTGATCTTGAAATCCTGACCTCAAGTGATCCCTCCGCCTCAGCCTCCCAAAGTTTTGGGCTTACAAACAAGAGGCACCACACCTGGCCTAACAAGTCAGTTTAGAAGCCAGATGTGGTAGCTTAAGCCTATTAATTCCAACACTTTGGGAAGCCAACACTGGAGGATTGATGGAGGTCACGAGTTCAAGACCAGCCTGGGCAGCATAGTGAGACTCCCTGTCTCTATTAAAAAA
>NW_016895022.1:0-1481 GCF_001698545.2 Rhinopithecus bieti | reverse complement strand
GCTACTGATACCCCTACCAAAAATAATTTTATTTTGTTCAAAATTACTATTAATATTTAGTCCACAATAGATGAGTTACTATGATTAAGACTACATTTTATTAGTTAAAATCCATAACTTTCACTAACCAGGCACACATGAACAAATTGTGCCATGTGCAGTCTCTGAGATAGGCTTATCAAGTATTGAATCAAAGTCTTTCCTCCTCCTAAATTAACTCAATTTACCACTACCAGAGATCTGAAATACTAGATTTCAACTAAAGCTAAAATGTCAGTTTATCTGTAAATAATTATTTGCATGCTATTGAAAGCAGTACCCATGGTACTTAAAGTAGCACCATCTTCAAATTTGCCCATACTCTATCAATACACAGACTTGACCAAAACTAACAGCAGTTTTGATAATATTTAATAGATATAGACCCAGGAACTCTTCTAAGCACACTTCACCTCATTTACTTCCCCACAGTGCTGTGAGTAGGTACTATCATTATCACCAAGATACAGACAACGAAACTGAGACCCTATGTTTAACTTAATTGCCCAAGATTATCCACATGATGATGGAGAGGGTATATCAAAGGCTCTGTCCTATATGTCTACATTTAAGTTTCTATGTACATTGCATGCAACACAGTAGATTGAAGTCATAAGAAGATGAGAGATGGCTAAATATAGGGTTACCAACTGTTTCAGTTTGTCCAAGACTGAGGGGTTTCTTGGGATATGTAGCTTTCATCCCCAAAACCAGTTTCTGAACAAACTAGGATAAATTGGTCACCTTTGAACAAGCTAATCAATGTAGTCAAAATGATGCTTAACTCATAGTAAGTATTATATTGATTAATAATCAATCTGGGAAACAAATCCCAAAACTTTAAAGCAGTAAACATTCTTTTAGCTTATGATTTTGTGGGTCAGTGATTTGGGTTGAACTCAGGTGAACAGTTCTGCTGGTCTTGGAAGGGCTCACTCGTGTGACTGAATTTAGTTGGCCTCACATATCTTGTAGCAGGCGCTGGCTGTTGCTCGAGATGCTAGGGGTAAGAGAATATAGCCAGCTTGCTTGGGCCAATTCACACGGCAATAGTAACAGGATTTCTCAAAGTGGTAACAGTGTATTCTTAATAATACTCTCATATGCCTTTAGTCAATTCATTCTTCACTCCCTGAAGACCATTTCATAAATTCTTTCCATTCCTTGTTCTATCTCTCATGTGATGACCTTGTTACTAATCTATCTGAGAAAATGAAAGGGATCAGAACAAAATCTTCTCGTTCTTCTTCTATCAAACTGCTCACTATAATGGGCCTTAATGTTGGTAGAAGGGATGGACTGTCTATAAATCTAATGCCAATCATTTCTCTTCTTGTATTGAGTATACTCACTCTTCCTTATGAGAAAGTTTGCTGTAGTCATGTATTGGAAAATACCACATTATTATGGTGGTGATTCTCCCTAAATTTATCTATAAATTC
>NW_016895021.1:0-285 GCF_001698545.2 Rhinopithecus bieti | reverse complement strand
GTCCTCAACGTTGTCAATAGGTTCCTGGAAACTACGATTTTAAGTGAAGTGTATAATGAAACCAATTTTTTTCTCATCTACGTTGTAATGAAAGGACATTGAAACAACGTTGTTGGAGGAGCTGCTCTGAATAGTTCCACTTAAAGTCAGTTTCCAAGAACCTACCAATGACGTTAAGTGAGGACTTACTTTATGTATAAATTCTTTGAAAACAATCAAGCACTAATAAAGTACTGGCTCTTTTCTTTTCTTTTTTTTTTTTTTTTTTTTTTTTTTTTTTTTTTT
>NW_016895020.1:0-1255 GCF_001698545.2 Rhinopithecus bieti | reverse complement strand
AGAACATACAGGTTTGCTGCATAGCTATACATGTGCCATGTTGGTTCACTGCACCCATCAACTCGTCATTTACGTTAGGTATTTCTCCTAATGCTATTCCTCCCCAAGGCCCCAACCCTTGAAAGGTCCTGGTATGTGATGTTCCCTGCCCTGTGTCCAAGTACCCTCATTGTTCAATTTCCACCTATGAATGAGAACATGCGGTGTTTGGTTTACTGTCCTTGTGATAGTTTGCTGAGAATGATGGTTTCCAGCTTCATCCATGTCCCTGCAAAGGACATGAACTCATCCTTTTAATGGCTGCATAGTATTCCATAGTATATATGTGCCACATTTTTTTAATCCAATCTATCACTGATGGACATTTGGGTTGGTTCCAAGTCTTTGCTATTGTGAATAGTGCCACAATAAACATACGTGTGCATGTGTCTTTATAATAGCTTGATTTATAATCCTTTGGGTATATTCCCAGTAAAGGAATCACTGAATCAAATGGTATTTCTAGTTCTAGATCCTTGAGGAATCACCACACTGTCTTCCACAATGGTTGAACTAATTTATGCTCCCACCAACAGTATAAAAGGGTTCCTATTTCTCTGCATCCTCTCCAGCATCTGTTGTTTCCTGACTTTTAATGGTTGCCAATAAAACTGGTGTGAGATGGTATCTCACTGTGATTTTGATTTGCATTTCTCTGATGACCAGTGATGATGAGCATTTTTTCATGTGTCCGTTGGATCCATAGATGTCTTCTTTGGAGAAGTGTCTATTCATATCCTTTGCTCACTTTTGATGGCACTGTTTGTTTTTTTCTTGTAAATTTGTTGAAGTTCTTTGTAGATTCTGGATATCAGCCCTTTGTTAGAGGATAGATTGCAAAATTTTCTCCCATTGTGCAGGTTGCCTGTTCACTCTGATGGTAATTTATTTTGCTGTGCAGAAGCTCTTTAGTTTAATTAGATCCCATTTGTCAATTTCAGCTCCAGTAGCCATCGCTTTTGGTGTTTTAGTCATGAAGTCTTTGCCCATGCCTATGTCCTGAATGGTATTGCCTAGGTTTTCTTCTAGGGGTTTTATGGTTTTAGGTCCTACATTTAACTCTTTAACCCATCTTGAATTAATTTTGTATAAGGTGTAAAGAAGGGATCCAGTTTCAGCTGTCTACATGTGGTTAGCCAGTTTTCCCAGCACCATTTATTAAATAGAAAATCCTTTCCCCGTTTCTTGTTTTAGTCAGGTTTGTCAAAGATCAGAT
>NW_016895019.1:0-206 GCF_001698545.2 Rhinopithecus bieti | reverse complement strand
TGCTTTCCAACTTGGTTCCATTCTCCCCGTCACTTTCAGGTACACCAATCAAATGTAGATTTGGTCTTTTCATATAGTTCCATATTTCTTGGAGGCTTTGTTCATTTTTTTACTCTTTCTTCTCTAAACTTCTCTTCTCACTTCATTTCATTAATTTGATCTTCAATCACTGATAACCTTTCTTCCACTTGATCGAATCAGCTACT
>NW_016895018.1:0-541 GCF_001698545.2 Rhinopithecus bieti | reverse complement strand
TTTTGATTTTCTATGGGGATATTTCCTTTGTCACCATAGGCTTTAATGCACTCAGGAATATCCTTTTGCAGACTCCAGGAAAACAGTGTTTTCAAAACGCTCAAAGAAAAGAATGGAGGGCCGGGCACGGTGGCTCAAGCCTGTAATCCCAGCACTTTGGGAGGCCGAGACGGGCGGATCACGAGGTCAGGAGATGGAGACCATCCTGGCTAACATGGTGAAACCCCGTCTCTACTAAAATACAAAAAATTAGCCAGGCGAGGTGGCGGGTGCCTGTGGTCCCAGCTACTTGGGAGGCTGAGGCAGGAGAATGGCATGAACCCGGGAGGCAGAGCTTGCAGTGAGCTGAGATCCGGCCACTGCACTCCAGCCTGGGCGACACAGTGAGACTCCGTCTCAAAAAAAAAAAAAAGAAAAGAAAAGAAAAGAATGGTGGAGCTCTGTGAGATGAATTCACCCATCACAAAGCAGTGTTCCAGAAAGCTTCTTTCTAGATTTAATATGAGGATATGTCCTTTTCCACAATAGGCCTTATATCACT
>NW_016895017.1:0-206 GCF_001698545.2 Rhinopithecus bieti | reverse complement strand
GTGGCCAGGCGTGGTGGCTCACACCTGTAATTCTAGCACTTTGGGAGGCTGAGGTGGGTCGATTACCTGAGGTCAAGAGTTCAAGACCAGCCTGGCCAACATGGTGAAACCCCATCTCTACTAAAGTACAAAAAGTTAGCTAGGTGCAGTGGCACGTGCCTGTAATCCCATAATCCCAGCTACTCTGGAGGCTGAGGCAGGAGAAT
>NW_016895016.1:0-206 GCF_001698545.2 Rhinopithecus bieti | reverse complement strand
TTCCTTCCTCTTGCCTGCCTGCCTGCCTTTTTCTTCCTATAGTGAAGGTGATTTTCTCTGGTGATGCGATTTAGTTTCTTGCTTTTTATTTTTTGTGTATGAATTGTATGCTTTTTGGTTTGAAGTTACCACAATGCTCACAAATACTATCTTAAAACCCATTATTTTTACCTGATAATAACTTAACACTATTTACATAAACAAAC
>NW_016895015.1:0-205 GCF_001698545.2 Rhinopithecus bieti | reverse complement strand
GAGGTGTTAGGGGAGGGAGAGCATCAGGATAAATGGCTAGTGCATGAGGGGCTTAATACCTAGGTGATGGGCTGATAGGTGCAGCAAATCACCATCGCACACGTTTACCTATGTAATGAGCCTGCACATCCTGCACATGTATCCCAGAACTTAAAATAAACATTTAAAATAAATTTAAAAGTTTTTTCAAAAAAAAAAAAAAAAA
>NW_016895014.1:0-433 GCF_001698545.2 Rhinopithecus bieti | reverse complement strand
AGTTTGTAAACACTGTTTTCGAGGAGTCAGCAAAGGGATATTTCGGAGTGCTTTGAGACCTATGGTGAAAAGGAAATATCCTCAGATTAAAGCTAGAGAAAAGCTTTAGAGGAACTGCTTTGTAATTGGTGAATTTATCTCGCAGAGTTACACCTCTCTTTTCATTGAGCAGTTTGGTAGCACTCTTTTGTGGAAATCTGCAAAGGAATTTTCTGGAGCTCATAGAGGCCTATGGTGAAAAGGAAATATCTTCAGATAAAACTGGAGAGAATTTGTTTGAGAAACTGTTTTGTGAAGTGTGTTTTCACCTCATAGTGATAAACCATTTTGTTGATTGAGCAGTTTTCATCTCTTTTTTTTTTTGGTGTCTGGGAAGCAATATTTGGGAGTGCATTGAGGCTGATGCTTGAAAAGTAAATACACAAAGATAAAA
>NW_016895013.1:0-436 GCF_001698545.2 Rhinopithecus bieti | reverse complement strand
CCCAACAACAGACTACATTATTATTATTATTATTTTTTGAGACGGAGTTTCGCTTTTGTTGCCCAGGCTGGCGTGTAGTGGTATGATCTCGGCTCACTGCAACCTCTGCCTCCTGGATTCAAGCCATACTTCTGTCTCAGTCTCCCAAGCAGCTAGGATTTTAGGGTTTTGCCCCCCCCCCCGCTAATTTTTTTTTTTTTTTTTTTTTTTTTTTTGGAGAGGGAGTTTTGCTTTTGTTGCCCAGGCTGAAGTGCAGTGGTGCGATCTCGGCTCACTGCAAGCTCCGCCTCCCTGGTTCACGCCATTCTCCTGCCTCAGCCTCCCCAGTAGCTGGGACTACAGGCGTATGCCACCACACCCGACTAATTTTTTGTATTTTTTTTTTTAGTAGAGAAGGGGTTTCACTGTTAGCCAGGATGGTCTCGATCTCCTGACC
>NW_016895012.1:0-578 GCF_001698545.2 Rhinopithecus bieti | reverse complement strand
AATATATGTTAGTATATTTTAATACATTCTCTATTATTAACACTTAATGTTTATAAGAACCATAAAAGTAGTTAAGAACTATGAAAGTAGTACTATAAAAGTAGTTCTTATAAACATTTATAGTAGTTTTATAAAAGTAGAACACTGAAAAGTACCAATCATTTATTAATAATGTCATTTTCAACATCTTCAGCCAGTCAAGATATTTTATTGATATAATATTTATACATTTTATGAAGTACATGTCATATTTTGTTACATGTATAGAATGTGTAGTGATCAAAGTCAAGCTATTTAGGGTATCCATCCTCTCAAATATTTATCATTTCTATGTGGTAGGGACATTTCCAGTCCTCTCTTCTAACTATTTTGAAATATACAATACATTATTGTTAATTACAGTCACCTTACTCTGCTATTAAACATTGGAACTTAGTTCTTCAATTTAACTGTATATTTGTACCCATGCACCAAGCTCTCTTCATCTCCAAACCCACATAAACACCCTTCCCAACCTCTGTTAACTGTCATTCTCCTCTCTCCCTCTGTGAGATCAACTTTTAATTCCCACATAGTGC
>NW_016895011.1:0-822 GCF_001698545.2 Rhinopithecus bieti | reverse complement strand
CTCTTTTTAACCCTTTATCATTTTTGTTAAAGAGCAGGTTAGTGCCTTAAGAAAAACCTGTTTTGGGCCGGGCGCGGTGGCTCAAGCCTGTAATCCCAGCACTTTGGGAGGCCGAGACGGGCGGATCACGAGGTCAGGAGATCGAGACTATCCTGGCTAACACGGTGAAACCCCGTCTCTACTAAAAAAATACAAAAAACTAGCCGGGCGAGGTGTTGGGCGCCTGTAGTCCCAGCTACTTGGGAGGCTGAGGCAGGAGAATGGCGGGAACCCGGGAGGCGGAGCTTGCAGTGAGCTGAGATCTGGCCACTGCACTCCAGCCCGGGCGACAGAGCGAGACTCCGTCTCAAAAAAAAAAAAAAAAAAGAAAAAAGAAAACCTGTTTTGCTTTTATTTTGATGTCCAGTTTACAGAAAACTGGATGGTACCAGAAAACTGGGGTACCAGTACCCCAGTAAAGTGGAACTGGAGAGTACCCCTTTAACTTTAGCCATATGTCTACACATGGAATTTCTTTTACAATTAACATTTCAAAACTTGCTTAAACCTTCAAAACATTTTTTAACCTTTTAATGTATGTAAAATCCACATTCTTATGCCTCCTTATAATTCTTTTACCAAAAGTATATTTTGTTTTCTTACACACTTTGCACATAAACTGTTTCTTCAGTAGTTTTACATTCAGGAGGCCTAATTACTTTTAAATTATACATTTTTTGCATACATTTCCTTTTATAACATTTTCACGACTTTTACACACAATCTTTGACATGCCTTAACTTTCTGACTTGTAAACATCCCTTTCTTTAAACAACCAGTTCA